>NW_006800179.1:437524-457721 GCF_000485575.1 Poecilia formosa
AATCATCGAGCTGCCACTTCCTGTCGTCTTCGTAGTTCTTGTCAGTAGTAACATCCGGTTGTTGATCACGTGACTCATTTGATTCCAAAAGTTGTAGTTTTGTAAATAAACTCATTTCAATACTGCTGAAAAACAAACAGAAACATGTAATCGTAGCGCAAAAACATTTGATAGAAAAACGGGACTTTCTTTTTAAGTTGGCTGTTTATTAAACAAATTTATTTTTTCAAGATTTCAAGTTGCAATTTTGATCTGCTGACCCCGATGACCCTAAAGCGGCTGTGACCTTTCGGTCCAGCAGATCATCTCTGTCTGAGTTTCTCCCATTTGACCTGCAATCTGATGGCTGTTCAGCCACTGGCGTCTCCATTTGGACCTATTCCAGGCATGAGCCTCTGGAACCAGACCAGAACCAGAACCTGATCAGAACCTGAACCGAACCAGAACCAGAAGCTGAACCAGACCTGAACCAGACCCGAACCAGAACCTGATCAGAACCTGAACCAAACCAGAACCAGAACCTGATCAGAACCTGACCCGAACCAGAACCAGAAGCTGAACCAGACCTGAACCAGACCCGAACCAGAACCTGATCAGAACCTGACCCGAACCAGAACCTGATCAGAACCTGACCCGAACCAAAACCAGAACCAGAACCAGACCTTAACCAGACCTGAACCAGAACCTGATCAGAACCTGACCCGAACCAGAACCAGAACCAGACCTGAACCAGACCTGAACCAGACTGGAACCAGACCAGAACCAGAACCTGATCAGAACTAGACCTGAACCTGAACCAGACCGGAACCAGAACCAGAACATGAACCAGAACATGAACCAGTACCAGTACCAGAACCTGAACCAGAACTAGACCTGAACCTGAACCAGACCGGAACCAGAACATGAACCTGAACCTGAACCAGAACCAGACCTGAACCTGAACCAGAACCAGACCTGAACTAGACCTGAACCAGACCAGAACCTGAACTAGACCTGAACCAGACCAGAACCAGAACTAGACCTGAACCAGACCAGAACCAAACTAGAACCAGAACCTGAACCAGAACCTGAACCAGAACCAGACCCGAACCAGAACCAGAACCTGAACCAGAACCTGAACCAGAACCAGACCTGAACCTGAACCAGAACCAGTCCTCCCTCCATAAAGGAAGTCCGTTTCTCTCCTGAACATTTTCTCCACAGAAATGATCCTTTTTCACTGAATAAGTCAGAAAAAAACTCCGAACCGTGAGAAGAATGACTGAACTGGGTCAAATTATTTCTCTGCAGCAGAACCGCCAGAATGGACCGCGGAACCTCCGAACTCCTGCTGAGGTTCTCCCAGTAAACCCAGCCTGATCCGAACCGGAACACCAGCTGTTCCTGCACCTGCGGCTCAGGTAATCAGCACATTAAGCCAGCCGTCACCGCAGACACGCCCAGAGCCACGCACATCCCCGCAGGAAGCCCGGAGTCACCCGATGCTTCCAGCAGATCACCGCAGCAGACCCGCACGGTTCGGGAAGTTCCTCCGTGGAAAAACACAAGCAGAACCAGAACCGAGCCGGTCCCTCTGGATGAAAACCAGCGGCAGGTTTACTCTGATCCAGTGCTCTGATTTCACCGATCCGCGCAGACCAGAACTTTGTTCTTAGTGCAGGCCGGTCCAGGTTCCCCTGCGCCCGGTGAGAGTCCGCGGCCCCCGGGTCTTACCTCTGATGTAGGCGGACTTGGCTTCATCCAGCAGGCTGGACGCGGAGACCCCCATGCTGCTGCTGCTGCTGCCGGATCCACAGGTAGACTCGGGCCGCAGGTGCGAACTGGATCAGCGGCTCTGCGGAGAGGAAGAGGAGGGTGTCTCCTCCTCCTGCTCTTCATCCTGCTCCTCCTCCTCTTTCTGCTACTGCTCCTCCTCCTCCTCCTCCTGGAGGATCGTTCAGGGACGCAGAAAACCAGTTTTCCTTTTCAAACCTGCAGGTTCCTGATGGTCACCGCAGGTTTATCATCTAAATTTTTCATCTAAATAAAATTCAACCAGAAACAAAGATTATAATCCCGGAATATAAAATAATCCAGCTCAGCCTTCATCATCCTCCTTAAATCCAGAAGTTTACATACAGGAGGCTTTGAACAGTTTGGGAATTCCCAGCTGATGATGTCATAGGTTTGAAAGCTTGTGATTGGTTAGTTTATATTAGCGTTAAATGGAGGAACAGCTGAAACTTGCTTGTTTCTGACACGATCATTTTACAGGACGATAAATTGTCCCAGTAATTGTGATAAACGATAATATTGTTAAATATTTTCAACTAAACCTGATAACTTAAAACTACAGATCATCATAAACTGAATCTGTTCTCAGATACATAAATAAAAACCCTGCAGAGAAAAACAAAGCAGGTTCACTAACAGGCAGGTTGCATTGTGGGAAATGTAGGATGTCAGGGAATCTCATCTGTATCAATCAACTCCAAACCTTTGTTCTGTCACAATTATCGATTTATTTCATTTTTATTATCATGCTCCAACCTTTGTGAGGACTGACCCCCGCCTCCTCACACACAGAGCCAGCAGCGTCACCTTCCCATTCATACCTGTGACGTCACGCCCACATCGACACGCCCACCACCAGGTGTCAAAGCCGCTGCTCCTGTCATATCAATAATTACTCATTTCATTCATATTGCTCTTATAGAGCCTCAGTGAAACATGTTTATTAACTCTTTGGTGCAAAAAACTGAAAATCGATTTATTTACTGCATGTTTATGTCTGTTCAGGCTGACGGCACTGAAAGCAGCACTTTAAACCAGACAATCAGATGCCTGATTAACCGCGATAACTCAGAAATTATGATGTATTTTTATTTCTTTCCCATTTATGGAAAGTTTCTGTTTATATCAGGTTTGTGGTGCTAAAGAAAAAGAGATAAAATGTCATATTTCACAACGAGATATTAACATTCACGGAGAAACCTTTACATAATCTTATATTAAAACAGGAAGTACGGCGGCCCGTAAGAAAGACTGACGGTATCAGTCATGGCGCATGAACTGATCAGTAGATTATTGCGAGGGAACGCAAAAGAAAAATAATTTTTCCCATGTTCCCTGGAGGCTCCGTATGAAACAGCTGCAAAAAAATTATTTTCAGAAAAGATTTTTATTCTGGATCTAAAGAGACAAATTAAGGTAAAAAGGAGAAACGATTAAAATACTGTTTTTAGGTAAATTAAATAGATTCTCATCAGTTTGTGCTCTAATAAAGGTCCATCAGTGCAGTTAGAACCGGGTCAGGACCGGGTCAGGACCGGGTCAGGGAGCGGAGCGTCGCCCCGGCTCAGACCGCCTTCTCGGAGCTCGCGGTGCTCTGGCCGGCGCCGGTGTTGGTTCCGGTCGGTACGCTGTACTTGGTGAGGACGGACTTAAACTGCTGCAGCGTGGCGTCGGTCCGGACCCCGGTCGGGTCGAAGTGGGTCCGGCTCACCCTGAAGCCGGCCTCCGTCAGGTACTGCAGGAACTTGTTCAACCTGTGAAGGCAGAGCAGCAGAACCGTCAGATGGGCGGGACCGGGTCGGGTTCTGAAACGAGCCGGCTGGGTTTTCAATGGAGTGAAAAGCAGCAGCGTCCCGTCGGCCCGGCGCCGGACTCACTTGGGCATGTTCATGCGGCGGATGCTGTGCCGGTGGATGCTGTAGTAGAAGGCAGGATGATCCAGAGACGCGTCCGGCTTCAGCTTCTTCACAACGTTCCCACAATCCTCCCCGCTTTTCCTTTTCCCTGCAGGAACACAAACGTTATGCTGCCACTCATTTACATCTACATTACCATTATTAGAAGATTATTATCTCACCGTTACATAACTCAGATTATGAGGGATTTATAGTTGCACATTGGCAAAGACTTGATAATTATTCTGTCATTATTATTATTGTTTTTCTTATCTTGGGTCTGTAGATTTTCTTGTCTTTTTTATTATAGTTTGTAATTTTATTCATGTAACATAATTTGTTGGTTCTTTAACACAGCATATTGAACAAGCATAAGAATATCTGAACATGGTTTTATTACAAATTTCTGATAATTATTGTAAGTAATATCTCATTAAATTGAGAAAAGATGTTGGATTAAATTTCAAACAGAAGAGAAACGCTGAGCTAATTATTTGTTCTGGTTATTTTCCTCCTGTCCTGATTGTTTTAAAAACCTGTTGAAATAAATAAAATGAAATAAGTATAATTTACATGAATTTAACATGACAATACATGATTACAAATCGGTAAAATAAAACTTAAGTGAAATCTAAGTATTAAACTGCTGTAGGACTGAACCTGTTAAACTTAAACAGGCTTAAGAATCACTGCATGGATGAAACGGCTTGTTACCAACAAACTTAACTAAAGACGACTAGTTAACTAAAGACGACTATAGTTAACTAAAGACGACTAGTTAACTAAAGACGACTAGTGTTAACTAAAGACGACTAGAGTTAACTAAAGAAATGTGCAGCTGGAAAAGAGCTGGATATCTCAGCTAAGATCAAAGCGAAATGTAAAAATAGATTCTAAATGAAAAGATGAGAAACTTTCCAGATGAAAGCGTTCTAAGTGTTGGAGGTCTGCAGATGTTCAGAGGAAACCTGAGCGATCGGTTCAGTCGAGTCATGAAATGTTGAAGCTTTTTCTGCAGGAAGAGACACATTGACTCCAGTCAGAGAACAATGCTGGATTGTGAGAAGGAGTCAGATTGTTTCAAGTTGTTTCATTTGCAGAAAACCAAAGTTCAGCTCAGCAGATTCACAGAAACCGAATCGCCTCGTTTGAAGTTGCTGCTGCAGATTTGGCTAAACTTTAATGTCCAACATGAAGCAAAAGAGAAACACTGAGGCGGTTTTCACCTCAGTGGCGATGAGACGGACAGAAACGATGAACAAATGAGCACAAGCTTTTACTTTATCCAGTTTTTTATGATCGAGCATTTAAATATAAAGATTTCCTCTTATATTAAAACAAGATTCTTAGTTTTGCACATAATGTTTGAGTTCTTAAAAACTGCAAAGGAAAAACTTTAACATCTTATAAACCTGATGTTCTGTTGAACCACAGCAGTTTTTCATTTTTATCTGTTTTCTTGTTGGCAAAATTATTTTACATTTTTATTTGATGCACAAAACATACTGTGGGATTTTATACATAAATATTTTGTATTCTGGTGACTGTTTAAAAAGGAAACAAATCTCTACATATTTGGCCAAATAAAAAGCAGAAAATGTGGAAAATTTTGTTAGAACTATTTTTAAAAAGTGATTTTTTGGGGAAATAAAACCCATCCTGACTGTAGAGGTATTTTAAACAGAAGGTCAATCCTGTACAGATATTCAATGTTGTTTCTTATTCACAGTTATGTGTTAGAAATATTATTTACATGATTATTATTATTATTCACTGAATTTAAGATGGTTGTCCAAACTAAAAAAATAAAAACTGAACGATTAATGTTCAGCAGTCTGAGTTATGATTGCAGAAGTTTCACTGAGTCAGCATGCATCATGCAGAGTTTTGGTAAAAACCCTGAAACTTTTAGTTTGCAGGAAAACATTTAGCTGTAAATTCTCCAACACTGCCCTCTACAGGACAAACAGAACCACTGCGGTTTAGGTTACAGCTGCTGCTTCCTGTGCAGACGGAGTTAAAAGCAGAGAAACTGACCGGCCTGATCAGCTGGACCTCCATCCTCTCCGCTCTGCAGCGTCTTGATGACGACTCCACACTCCACTGCAGCACAAACACAACATTCAGCGTTTTATGCTGCAGGTGCAGCAGGCGGCGTCGGAGCTGAGGCGGTTACCCTGGTTACTGAGCACTGACGACCCGTGCACCAGCGACTTGAGCGTGGTGCACTCGGACTCGCAGATGAGCGTTTTGACGAGCGGCTGGATGTCGTCCATGCTGTGCTGCACGGCGGCAGACAGCATCCTCCTCAGGAAGCCGGTGTTGAACAGAGGCCCGGCCCTGCAAACACAGCCGGGTTATACTTAGAAAGAAACTCTCAGTTTTAATTTATGGTCCCTGATTTTTACCACAGAGGTCCCAGCTGCACCGCCGTCTTTCCAGGCAGACTTCCATGACAGTTACAGGGAACGGTGTCTGAAGAAAAGGAGTTGGAACAGAATTTATCCTGCAGGTCAAAGTTAGTTTCCTCCTAACGCAGCAAAAATTGTCTGGGAAAAGCAAACCTTACTGGCTTCTACACAACGTAAAAGATTACATTAACATCATCTAATATCATTTATTCTAAGCTAAATCCAGCTAAATGAGTCTAAGCTAATTACACCAAGCTATGCTAAAATAAAATAAATGAGACGCCACATGACAATGTGCCATTAAAGTTTCACTAAAACAAAACCAACATATTCCAAGAAGTTAGGTTAAGATGAAGCAAAATTAGAAACAAAAAACTTTAAGCTAAGCTTAAAAAAAGCTAAGCTACACAAACACTGAAGTTAAAGTGAATCTAACTTAAACGATGCTATGGTAATGCTAATCACTGAGCTAAGTTATGATCCTCTAGCCCAGTGTTTCTCCACCTGGTCCTCAGCCCCCCTGCTCTGCATGTTCTAGATGAGCCTCTGTTCCAGAACAGCTGATCCAAATGACTGCAGGACCATCAGGAGCTGCAGATCCTGTTAATCACCCAGAGATACAATCCAGGTGGCAGAAGGGAAACAGCTGAAACATGGAGGAGGTCTGAGGAGCAGGGTGGAGAAACTCTGCTCCAGATGCTAATAAAAGAAACTAAACACAAAAATCAAACTAATCAAAGAAATCAAGTCAATAATATAAGCTAAAATTAATTAAGCTAAGTTTCCCTTAAAGATGGACCACATTAAAACAAGCTAGCAGGCACAGCTTGTGATCTGATTGTAAACTGATCCCTGTTAGAGAAAAACGGGGACAAATGTTTGTGCCACTAAATCAGGGAGTCAAACTCCAGCCCTCTGCTGTCCTGCAGTTTCTAGATGAGCCACAGGTAGAAAACACTGGAATGAAACGGCTTCATTTCCTCCTCCTGGTGCAGATCATTTCTCCACAGCCTTAATGACCTCATTATTCTCTTCAGGTGGTGCAGCAGAGGCTCATCTAAAAGCTGCAGGGGCAGCGGCCCCCCAGGACTGGAGTTTGACACCTGTGCACTAAATAAATGAGAAAATGTGTATTTTGCACACAGTGTGACTGATGTGTCATTTCTGCATTAGCATAGATCTGTCAGCTTAGATTCTAAGATAAGATAGATTAGAACAAGCTAACATAATCTAAGACAATCAGAGTAAATTTAGCTGGACTGAATAAGAAGAACTAACTTTTACGAAGCAAGCTTAACAAAAACTAAATATATTTTACTAACAGCAGGTTATGAGGAAAAATGTATTTTACACATATAAATATCAATTTAACAACATTTTTCCAACAGCAGCTACATCTGAACGATGCTCGTTTTCTGCACAATTATATCCAACTCCTTTTTGACTGAACTGAGATAAAACAATAATTTTCTATTTGGAGCAAAAGGTGAAGCGTCAGAGTTTCATTTATCTGATTTAAGGTGTGCAGCAGCGAGTCGTCGACAGTTTGAACGCAG
The DNA here is from genome assembly GCF_000485575.1 of Poecilia formosa. NCBI lineage: Eukaryota > Metazoa > Chordata > Actinopteri > Cyprinodontiformes > Poeciliidae > Poecilia > Poecilia formosa. The sequence goes on from NW_006800179.1 coordinate 445,160, forward strand.
CTCACCGTCCACCATGTTGCCCAGTTTCAGGAACACTCTCTCCTCGCACCACTGGCAGTGGACCAGTTTGCGGAGCTTCTTGGCCGACTCGTCTGCTTGGGTCGGGCCCCTGAGGACCCTCACCACCACCAGCACAAAGTGCTCCACAGCCACGGCCAGCAGAACCTCGATGCCTTTGTTACAGCGCGCCGCCGCCCTGCAGGACGTCACAGGAACAACTCACTGAACGGCTTAAAGTCTTCATTAAGAACAACAGTCCATTTAAATTATGGTCAGATTAATCACACTGCAGCGCTGTCATTAATCACTATGTCTAATTTTGTAAACTGGAAATATAAATTTGCAGGCAGCGGTGATGGACCTTCCTGCCGCACTCCGACCAATTAAAATCCAATTATCTGATTTCACAGCAGAAAACAGGTAAAGTCTCCCAGAACAGCAGCAAAGGGAAACTTACTCCACGACTCAAGCAAGCAGAAGGAAACGATACGTCATCCTGCCGCCCCTTTCTGATGCCACCCCGGGCCACTGCCCATACAGCCCATATCAAAAACCGCCTAAATGTTTTATTAACTCAAACGTGTCTAAAGATTCTCGGTTTTCCAGGTTTTTATATTCAGAAAGGTTTAAAGGAAGCCATTTTGGTTTAAACGTTAAATTAGAAACTCTCCACTTATTTCCTGTGGAACTTGAGCGATGAGGCGAAAGTCGCTTGTCCTCATCCAGACGAGCGACTGGCGAAATTCGTTATGTGAATTTGTGACCGAGTACACTTAGACATGAACATGTGGGCGAGAAACAACGCAACACCAGGAAGATTAAAAATGTTAAACTGTTGTTGCTGTCTGCTGCCATGGAAACCTCATCTTTCGCTGTTTGTTGCCCCCTGCGTGTCGATGCATAACGGCTGCTGTGAACTCTGAGAGGCTTTTAGGTCAGCACAGGTAGTTGGATTGATCTGCGTTGAGCGTTAGGCCTGTTAGCGTTAGCAGGGCGGCCTACCTGGCTACCGTGGCGACCACCATGCGGGCTGCCAGCTCTTTGTAGTACTCGGTGCGTACGATGTGGCAGCCGTAGTGGCGCAGCGTGACGTTGGGCGACTTGGCGTAGAGCGAGCCCGTGTCCGTGGACGTCACAGAGATGATGCCGAGGTTCCGGACGTTTCTGAAGGCAGCATCCAGGTAGTTCACGGCCGTGCCGAAAGGATCCAGGTGGCTGGAAGGTTAAAGGTCAGAGCATTTTACGACTGACATCAGACACTTCAGGATGGGTTTAAAGGTCAACCTACATGTAGTCAAACGGCCGCAGATGCATGATGACATTAGCGTCCATCTTGGCGACCTCCACTGTGGCGACGGGGGCCGTCTCCGGCTCGCAGCCGGCCCTGTCGGGGCCCCGCGGCCCTCGGGAGCCGCCGTCGGCCCGGATGTTGTTCAGCTGGCAGTTCTCTCTGATCATTTTGACGCAGGTGTCGCTGATGTCTGTTATGGTCACTCTGACGGTGCTACGCAGGTGTTTGGCCCACTGGAGGCCCATGATGCCTGAGGAGCAGCAGAACCCACTCAGTTACTCCTCCGTACTCCGACCCAAAGGTCATTTACTCCAGAACCTCGTTCCACCGAGCAGCACAGAGCCGGACACCGGCCTGTTTTACAGTGGGGTGTATTAAAGGGGCCGTAGCTTTTGTTTTTCAGGCCCTTTAGCAACCATGTTTCCTTCAGTTTTTATAAAAATGCTATTTGACTTAAAAGAATTTTGACTTCCTGTTTTAATGTCTTGGAATTGGGCCTCTGTCTCTTTAAGAAGCTCCTGCTCTTTCTGAAACTCTGCCTTCAGAAAGTCATCATAAGGTTTTCCTCTCCACTGTCGCTGCGTGCATGCGCCGTAGGACGGCTTGTTGGCGCCCCCTGCTGGTCCCGGAGGAGTGAATGCTGCCAGGTAACGACTCGATGCTCTGCCGAGTTTCCATAGAAACTTTTTGAACTAATTTGAATAATAAACTGACGTTAATGCACTGATGTGTGATTGGATTGAAATGAGGGTTTTCGTAAAGTGCCTCCAGACATTTGTTGTGAAACGGCGCTGTAGAAATAAATGAAATAGAGCTGAACAGTCTGACCTGAAAACTCTCCAAAGTGGCTGAATTAAATAAGTTCTGGAACACAGAAAGAGTCACCGTTCCTCCAAAGTAAAAGACTTATTCCCAGTTATCACAAACAGCTGATGCTGCCAGTTTTCAGGTACTTTTTCCATCTAAGCTCAGTTTGGTTTGGATGATCCATTTTCCTTTAATGAATAAAATAATCATTTGAAAACAGTTTTTGATTTACTCTGATCATCAAACCAAAAACAGAGGACCTCTTCCTCACAGCACTGACCCTAATGATTGATTCTTCACATGAAGACAGTTTGCTGGACGTCAGGCTGTGGGCTGCAGGCGCCCCCTACTGGTCCACAAGGTACTGCATGTATTTGTTGTGTTTAAAAATAATAATGGATAAGTGGCTTAAGACCGGCTCACTCAAAGGAAAAGCTGAAGATATCAGTGGAAGGAAAAACAGCAGGAATGCTTAGATGAAGAGAGGATTCATGTCTGCAGGACAAATCTTCAGTTTCTCAGAACAAAGGCAGGTCTATCCTACCCATCAATGAGGGTTAAGTAACTAGTAGCTTCATTTCCTGTTGTATAAGTAAAGATTTTGTCATTGTGGGACATTTTTAAGTTCGTGGTGTGAGAGTTTGTTAAAAGTGTTAACTGCTGGTCTCTGTCCAGATCAGCGTTTTTCTGTTTCATCTCGTCTCACCTGTGGCTCCAAAAGCATCCAGACACTCCAGCGGGTTCCTCTCCTCGGCCAGAACCGCGAGCGAACAGAACACCAGCTGCCTGCAACACAAACACGCAGCTTCAGCTTCAGCCGATGCTTTTCACTCAGAAACAGACGCGGCGTCACCCGTCTCCACCTGTTGGTCTTCATCTTCCGGTTGAAGTACGTGTCGCTCTTCATCGGGGTGCTGTGGTTCGGCAGCAGCTGGACGTTGGTCCCCAGCTCCTTCAGGATCTCGTAGGCCTGACCCGAAGGCGCTGCGGATGAGAAACGGGATCGTGAGCGAAGCGTCCGCCTCCGTCAGGCTCGCTGTGACGGCGGCGCTCACCGGGCTCGTCCATCTGAGCGTCTGAGCCGCCGGGGTAGCTGGCCTCCGTCTCTCCCTTGTTGAAGTGGCGCTTCAGGTGGCTGATCATGTCCGTCTTCCGGGCGATGGTGACCGAACACACCACGCAGTGGAAGTGGGCCATGTGTCGACCCGACACCTGGAGACGGACAGAACCCAGTCCGCTTCAGGGACTTCTCAAAGTTTGGTGGCATTTTTCTATTGAAGTTGTGTTTTAGATCGCTGTCATCAGCGAACAGAATGACGTTTCTCTTAAAGTTTGTTATACAGATAAAAAAACGTGCTTCTGTTTGCTGGGCAGGTTTTTATGTGACCTTCAATCTGCTGATATCTTTCATTCTGGATCCAGTTTGTTTAGGTCAAATGTCCCTAAACAAACTGGATCAGAACTTCCTGCAACACTTTGCTCTGAAGGCCGAAGAACCTGGAGAGCTGAACTGTAAATATTTTGTTTAATTGGATGTTTATTCAATAATTTAGCAGCAAAATGTTTTTTGACTGGAAGTGTTGCTTATTTTGATTATTAAAATTAAACTGATTAATACACACCCTGCAATTAACATGATTAGAAATGAAAATGGCGTCCCAGCGCCAGTTTAAATGGTTCTACCGTCCATCCTGACGACGAGTGGAGGGAAACGCCTCACCTGGTCTCCGCTCAGGCTGGGTTTGGGGTTCCTGCAGGCCAGGTGGCAGATGCACATCCTGCTTCCTGCAGGGAGACGGAGGTCAAAGGTCAGCATCAGGCTGAAGCTGCCGGGCTGCGTCTCTCTGCTGTCCTACCTTTGAACTCCACATAGACCTTCCAGTGGAGGTTCTGCAGGTGCCGGCGCAGCTTGTGGCTGTAGCACGCTTTAAACTTCTCCTCCGGACACAGAGGGCAGGACTTCCGGCCCGCTGGAGGACAGACACGAACAAACCATCCGGATTCAGCTGGAAAAATTATTCTTCATCCGCATTTTATAAAATATGTTTAGATTTGAGGAATTTAGCATTTTTTCAGGTTTCCATCATGTCAGAAAGTTTTTCCCTCATTAGAAACAAGCATGTTTCAGAAATCCTTTGATCTCCATGGCAACCATTCAGCTGTGGTAAACACCTGGGTGGACCTAGCCCCGCCTTCGAGGCAAAGCTCCTCCCCGACTCAGCTCCTTCAGACTAGCCAGCAGCAATTAGCAAACAGCTGCTGGAACTGCTGAGCTCATTATAAGAGACAGAGGCCCAGTTTCAAGGTGTTAAATCAGGAAGTAACATTTCTTTTAAGCCATTTTTGATATATATAGCGTTTTCATAAAAACTGAAGGTAACATAGTGACTTGACTTGCCAAGTGCCTGGAAAACACATAACGCTGCCCCTTTAATTCTTGAGTTAGAGCCTGAACGTGATTATTTCAGCATCATTTTCTCTATTAAACTTTAAATTTAACCCCTTTTATGATTCTTATGTAATTTTAGTCAACTTCTAATAATAATTTTATCCACATCCACATGTTTTTTTCCTCCATAGAGAATAAAAAGAAGAAGAAAGGCAGAGAAATTCCTGAGGACCTGAACTCACCACCATTAAGGTCCACCAGCATCTCCAGTCCTTCCAGTTTGGTCTGGATGGAGATGTGTCTGTCTGCAGGCAGGAGGAAACCCCAACACTCCGTTATGTCCTGCGTCTGCAGCGCTCCCAGCCAGTCGGTGACACCAGACGGTTGGCTGACTTACCAGGGGTCGTGGTTGAAGGCTTGGAGTCGCCGTCAGCCGCAGCGTCGCTCCGCCCTGCAGCGGGGGCCGAGCCGGCAGAGTCTTCCTCTCCGGTGTCTTCATCACCTTTACATCCAGACGGGAGAAATTAAAATAAAAAATTTATAAAACAGAAATACCAGGTCATCATATTTTAAAAATAAAATCTGAATGAGAAACTCTCAGCTGAATGGACCTGTTAAATGTTGAATGTTAAGATTTTTATCATGGAACTATGACATATAACAGTTTATGGTCTAAAACTGAACAATAAGAGGAAAGCAGAGATTAACAAACCCCTCCCCCACCTGTTGCTGCAGCAGCGAAATAAAGTTAGTAAATACAATAAAAAAGGTTGTTTATATCTTAGAATTGCAATAATTAATGCACAACTTTGTTTTTTAATATCAGAATTTCATGCCAACCAACGAATATATGGATTAAACTGGGAAAACACAGATTTATTTTTCTACCATCAGTCCCTCCAGTTCGGTTTGTCAAGTTTTTGTGCGTAAATTGGAAAAGGTGCGCACTTTTCAGCGCAGCGGCTCTGCGGTCCTGCAGCGCAGCTCCGTGGTGAGACCGCCTCGCATTAAATAATAATAATAATAATAATAATAATAATAATAATAATAATAATATTGATTTGATCCTGGGGAAAGCGCTTCACTGACGCCTGCAGCTGCAGATCCGCTGCTGGCCGTCCGGCTCTGCGCCTCCAGCCTCCGTCCCTCCTGTTGTTGACTGTTTAGGCCCAGTGGCGGAGCTCCGCGCTGAGGCCCTCGTCCCGCTGCGCACTTAAAAACTCAGATTCCTCCTAAATTCACCGCGCAGCAAAAACAGCGTCTAAAGCATTCATTTAAAGCGCGCCTTTTCTCCGCAAAATGAGCGCACAAAAGGTAAAATGGCGCAGTTTTACTGACGTTTGATGCCTCTGTCCTCCTGGTGCTGCTGAGAAGCGACCGCCTCTTTCAGCTCCGCCATTTCCAGCTGCAGCAGCAACCAGGAAGTGCTCTGACGTACGGAGTTACGTACGTAAACTGCGTAACTCCGAAGCGGAGTCCGCAGAAGAACACAAATAAAGACATTGTGCCTCAAACTTACTTCCTAAATCAGTAAAGTAAATATGATCATAGCCGAAATTATAGTATAGATACTATCTTGAAATTATATGGCAATTAACTTTATCAGGTAAGGCTTTATTTTAAAAAAGAGGCGTTTTATTATTCAATCGGAGCATCAACGGCGCGGGCTTCTAAAGTGACCGTTAGTTAACGCGTAATCTTAAGGCGCCAAATTCAATTCAAAATTCCAGACAATTTATGAGACTTAACACTAAGATATAAGAACACAGACATGAGAACAGCTCTATGGAACATTCGGCTTCATTAAATTAAATGTCAGCCCAAATAAGAAAGGAGAAAAACAAGCAGGAAGAACCGGCAGAAAGCTACATTTACACTCGACGTGATGACGTAAGACGCACAACCCCAGCAAAAGAAACAGCATTCACTGCTCATGAACTGTTCAGTTGTCTTACTTTATTTCCATAAATAAATTAATACAATAATAGATTTGTGATAAAACAAGTTTTGTGTAACAGCTGAATATGTATGTAGTCATATTTTTTATTTTTTTTGCAATGTAAGCCAGATGTAGTAAATTCTAAAGATTTGACCAAAGTCTATAAAAAGTGTATTGTTCTTTAAGTTATAGATGTGTTTATTTACTGAACATAGCCTTTTCATTTTTGACTGTCGCACTGCTTTCTTGTATTTCTCCTTTTTTACTTGGGACTTGGGCTGGAGCTCAACACTGCTGTGGCGATTAAAACAATAAGATGAGGGACCAAACTCTTTGTTTAGTTTGTTTAGTTTTTCCATCTTTGTTTTATAAAATCTAATATTAAAAACATCCATGGACCAGCCGCCATGTTGGAGCTCTGGAAACAATCCGACCAAAACATGACGCCAGAAAACCTGCTGACCCAAAGTTTCGTTTCAGTGCTGAGGTTTCGATCCCGGAAAAATGAAACTTAAGGTTCGTCTGACTGAAGCGACGTCGCTCTTCTTCTCTATAAACTCGCTCTGTCCTGCTTCGCCCGTCACCGCGTGACGTCATCCCGACAATAAACCTCAGCGCGAGCGCCGTGCGACCATTCCGCAGCTGCGCCTCTTACAGATCATCAGAAAAACTCCAGAAGAGACAAAACCTCCAGATCTACAGAGAAAACAGCTGGAAGATGAGGTGAGTGACGAAGTTAATGACAATAACCTCACATTTTCACCAATAATTCCTATTTTTGTATTTATATACTCCGATATAGGGGAGTCAGATGGAGAAACGATAAGGAAAAATTCATTTTATAATTATGTTAATTTATTGTTGTTATTTTTACCAAAGCTAATTATAGAAATACATTGTCTTGGAAGATTATAACCAAAACCATGTGCTACCAGGGCGTAACTTGGCCAGAGGTTTTATCAGGGGTCCATATCCATGGCTTCTTTACTCTGTTTACACATAAACCTGCTTATGTTGTAAAATAGTTAATATATCTTCACAGAACAGCAGAGATGCCTATTGTAGGGAACTTTTACATGTAGTCAGACAGTTATTTATTGTTTAAAATAATAAAAGGTCCTTTAATGCAAATTTCACATTTTCCATGTTTTGATACATTTGTGTCACTGGTGCTTCTAAAAAAAACACTTAATAAAACACTCAGGTATTTAGTCACATTCGATCGGCACTGCTCGGTTATCTAGCAACCCCAGAAGAGCTCCGCTGTCACCTAGCAACTGCAGAAGAGCTCCGCCCGTCACCTAGCAACCCCAGAAGAGCTCCGCCGTCACCCAGCAACTGCAGAAGAGCTCCGCCCGTCACCTAGCAACTGCAGAAGAGCGCTGCCCGTCACCTAGCAACCCCGGAAGAGCTCCGCCCGTCACCTAGCAACCGCAGAAGAGCTCCGCCCGTCACCTAGCAACCCCGGAAGAGCCCCACCCATCACCTAGCAACCCCGGAAGAGCTCCACCCATCACCTAGCAACCCCGGAAGAGCTCCGCCCATCACCTAGCAACCGCAGAAGAGCTCCGTCCGTCACCTAGCAGCTGCAGAAGAGCTCCGCCCGTCACCTAGCAACTGCAGAAGAGCGCCGCCCGTCACCTAGCAACCGCAGAAAAGCGCCGCCCGTCACCTAGCAACCGCAGAAGAGCTCCGCCCATCACCTAGCAACTCAAGCTGAGCTCCAACACATTTGGTCAGCTGGTTTTACCGCTGTATGCGCTGTACAATGGCTGCTGGAAAGAGCAAGTGTTATTTTAGACCTACCAACCAGAAACCACTTGTGCAGGAGACTCCACTTCTGTTTTTCCAAACTGTTTCCACTATCAGCTTATTTGGATTTAAAGTGACAAGAAGCCCTAAAACAAGAATTGAGCAGACTAAAATCTCATTGCCTAAGAATGATTTTGTATATCAAATTTTGTAATGAACATGCTTTGTATAGATAAAAGACCTATCCTAACTTTTTTTTTCAACCATACATTTTTTGCCGCTCCGAGCAGAGAAAGTCAGATAAAAGAAGAAAGTGCAGGAGCAGGAATAGAGAAATGTAAAATTAGTGGAAGAAAGCACAAACGATACTTGTTTTATTTTTAATTCCCACTGTCTAAAGCTCTTTAACTTCATTAATGTTTTGTTTTTATGATTTTTATCAGTTCTCCTCAGAGTCTGCAGTCCAGACTGAAGGCCTTGGAGTGCCACTTCACCTGGGATCTGGACCCCAGCAGGGGACAACTGTTCCGTATCAGATATGAGCTGGAGGATGTCGGCACTGAAGAGGGAAACGTCTGGCTGGGTCACATCTACAACCTGCTGGGCTTCATCCAGTACAAACTGGGCTCTAGTAAAGACGCCCTGAACCTCTTCAACCGGGCCGCTGAGACCTTCCAGAGGCAGAAAAACGCTGATGAAGGTCCCTGGTTGATGGTGAACTTTGGGAATCTGGCCTGGCTGCACCATCACCTGGGAGAAGATGAGAAGAGTGAAGACTACCTGTCAAAGGTCGACGGCCTGATGAGGAAGAAGAAGGGAGATCTCTATCCAGAGGTCTTAGCTGAAAAGGCCTGGACCCTGATGAGGTTTGATAAAGAGAAGCAGCAGCAGGCTTTAGAGCTCTTCCAGAGAGCCATCCGGATGCAGCCGGACACCGTGGAGTGGCGGAGCAGCCGTATGATCGGTCTGCTGAGCACCTTCAAGCATCGCGACGTGGAACCAGAGCCTGACGTCTGGGAGGATCTAAGGGTAGCCAGAGAAGAAGATCCAGAAAACTTGTACCTCGCTGCCGTCGACCTGAAACAACGAGCCAAGAGAGGTGAGCAAGTTAAAGAGGAAGCACAGGAGTTGTCCGAGAAGATTTTACTGAACCCTGTCAGCAGCTACAGTGGCATCAAACCCCTGCTGAGGATCTACAGACAAATCGAATCCTACGACGATGTGATCGACGTGGCAGAAAGGGCCCTCACAAAGGATCCAGATTCCCGGTACCTGAAGAGATGTGCCGCTCTTGCCTACAAATGGAAGATAGTTTTTTCCAGAAACGGACGCCCAAGTCAAAGAATGTTTGACCGAGCAATCAGCTTGTTGGAGGATGTCATCTCTTGCTACCCTGAGTCTTGTTTAACAAAGAAGTTGGACTTTGCAAGTGTGTGGGCCAAGTCTGGTCGTGGGCTGATGAAACCAGATCAGATCTACAAGGAGTTGCTGCAGAAATCTTTGGATCCTTCAGACCAACAGTGTGTTTACAACTGCTACGCCAAGTACCTCAACTTCGACCGGCAGGAATGGAACAAGTCGATTGAGTATCACATGAAGGCTGCAGCCATTAACCACGAGTCTTTCTCCCGGATGAACAGCATCAAGGCGCTGGAGAGGATCCGAGACCGCGGACGGTCCAGAATGCTCCCAGAGATCCGGGAGTTTCTGGAAAACCTGGAAGGTGTCCAGACTGTGTGAAAGCAAGACTTTCAAAGATCAGATCCAATGATCATTCTGACCGTCTGAATAATATTCTAGTTCTAACTCATAATCACTGAATTTATATCTAATTGTGCATAAATTTAATTACTGGTGTTTTTGCTGTCAGTCCAATCATTTTGCAGGGTTTCCAATAGAGCCAAATTAAAAATAAAATAACCCTTTACATACCGTCTTAAATGCTTTTATCCAATTTTACAATTTAAAAAATGTGTTAGGTTATATATACTTATGAAAATAATTCACTATAGAAATATTTGTTCTTGTAATCTAAAGTGATATTTGGAATCAAAGTTGCATAATCAAAATACATTTACAACTATAAAATACGTTTATAGGTGTAAATCCTACAACTATACGTTTTGCTCCTTAGTATTACTAATTTTCATTCCTTAGTTGCTGTCGCTAAAAAGCTTCAAACACCAAATGAGAAATAACTTAGAATTATGGGTACATTCACCTGTTTTCATACATTATTCATAGAAGACATTTGTCATCCTAAGTCAGGATTATTTACCGAGTTAATCAGCAAACTTTAATGCGGTCGGCCCATTGCACACTTCGACCACTAGATGGCGTAAAAGCATCTAACAGCAACCTGAGCGTGAGATTAATTCACTAATAGCTTCACTCGTCCATAAGGGTCAAGATTTAATAATCTAGTTTTAATGTCTTTCATAATCCAGCTGATATAATCTGTGTTCACTTTTTATTCTGATGTAAACAATAAAATATAAAGACTTGCCTGTTGTCTGTATAATTAAAAATAATAAACATGACAGCAGTATTTTATTTACCAGTTCAGCCAATCAGAGCTTGCACTGCAGCTTTTCCAGCTCTGCTAACCGTTTAATCTGTTTATGCTTCAACATTTGAAATTAAAATGAAAATTTAACATGAAACATTTTTGTAATTTTCATTTTACGGGTTTAATCCTGAACAATGATAGCAGAGATTATATTATATTATGAATCCAGATTTTTTTTTCCCTCATGGATCATTAAGAGGAAGATAAGAAACACCAGAACCGCCGATCCAGACAACCTGAAGGCTGCTGTGAAGCAACCGGCCCAACCAGAACCTCAGCAGAACCTCAGCAGAACCTCGTGTCAAACCGCACTGATGCAGAGACAATGAAAAGAAAAGCCCAACCCAGGTCTTAGTGGCCTGACATTTCTGTTTAAGAACTAAAAAACAAAAGAATCTGATCACTTGCGATAAAATAAAATCTGCAAGGTTTACAGAACATTTTTATCCCAACAGAAAATTAATTGAATGTTTTATTTATAAATTAAAACACAAACAGGATTAAATTGAACTTAGTTATATTTCTTAACCAACATTTGTGAAACTTGAGCTTCAGCTCCGCCTTTTAAAAACGATTTTCAGCTTCTTAAAAACTAGCAAAAGGCGACGCCAGCCGTATCACATCCATCAGCTTTTCCAATATTCGTTTTATTTCACCTGAAAGGTTCTGTTAACTTACTCAACACATTAAAACATCATCTTATTACAAGGTTTTTATTTCTGGGATGTTTTCATTGTTCAGAAACTCAAAAAAAAACAACATTTCACTATTTACAGTTTTATCTGAGGCGCCTAAAGCATCTGGAGAAAATCGTTTTGTTTTGTTTCCAGAACCATCAGAGGTCCAGATGATCAGAACCTGAAACTGCTGGAATAAGAATAAAAATAAAAAGTCAAGTACAAGATTGAAAGGAAGAGTTTGGTGGAGGATGAAGTAAAAACGTTCAGAGGGACTCAGGTCAGTCGTTTCCTCTCCGGCTCTTCTTGTGGCTCTTTTTGGAACTGCTGTGAGAATAAAGCAAACAGAACCTTTCAGTCCAACAGAACCAGGAACAGAAATCAGGATTTACTGATTTTAATGGAAAAAACTGAACGAGTCTAAAGACAAAGTGGTAAAAATACAGTTTATGAGATAAAGTCAGGGATAAATCTACACAAACAGGAAACTTAAACCCTGATTTTACTGCTTCAGTGTTTTAAACACTTTAATTCTGATGATATGAAATATGAAATGTCACAGCTAATGTTTTAAACTGGAACAGCAGTTTGAAACTTCAGCAGTTTAAACCCACTGGTTTTTACCCAGGAAGGCGTCCAGCAGGAGTTTCTGCTGCCAAATGAAAATTATTTTTGTAGCTAAACTTGATTCAGATTAAACCTGCTGGAGACGGAAGCGATCCGGACTCACCGCTCCGGGGTTTTGGAGTGGCTCCGATGTCTGTGGCTTCTGTGGTGACCTGATGAACAAACAGCTGTCATTTATTTCCCATCATGCAGCAGGAGAAAACATCTATCCTGCTGCTTTAAGATCTGAACTCAAACTGAAGCTGCAGGTTTAAAATGTTAAAACAAAACAAAGTGACGGATTCAGCTGCAGCCGCTGCAGAAGGAAGAACATCCTGAGTGAGTTCAGGGATTATTCAGGATTTACCAAACTGAGCAGCTCCTGCAGAAGCAGGAAGCTGGGTCACATGACCGACCCGACGTCACATGACCAACCTGACGTCACATGACCAACCTGACATCACGTGACCAACCCGACGTCACGTGACCAACCCGACGTCACATGACCGACCTGACATCACATGACCAACCC
>NW_006800179.1:459459-506293 GCF_000485575.1 Poecilia formosa
ACATGACCGACCTGACGTCACATGACCGACCTGACGTCACATGACCGACCTGACGTCACATGACCAACCTGACGTCACGTGACCAACCAGAAATACAAACAGCAACAAGTCAGAAACCAACATCAGATGTTCATATCGACCCAGTTTACTTATCGGACCAGAACCGATCCTGATGCCAGTGAGGCCCAGAGCTCAAACCTAAACATGTCACACCCAGCAGGTTTGCTACGGAAGCCCAGAGGGGTCACAATTTAATAATTACAGGAAGCAAAATAAAAAGTTATATATGGTAAATGTTTAAAAAAAACCAGAGATGCATGAATCAAATAAATAAATTATCTCAGATAAATGTGGACATTTTGTGTTTTATTTTATTTTAAAAAGAAAACTCATCAACATGTTGTCATTTCATTTCCTAGTCATGAACTGCAGCACATCATACATTTACTTTCTCCTCTTATAAATCTAAAATGCTGCAGGAAACCTGAGAGTCAACAGAACCGGGTCAGAACCGGGTCAGAACGGAGAGCGTTTCTGTCCTCATGACTTCCTGCTGAGAAATTTGTCGACTATTTTTGCTAAAAGTTGCAGCCAAAGTTAAATGTGAGTCAGTCTGTCCACACAGCAGTTAATAGAATGGAGCTGCAGTGGCCTAGTCAAAGTCCAAACCTTAACCCAACTGTAATGCTGAGCCTGGGCCGTCAGAGAGCAGAAGGAGCAGAACCTACCGGGTGATTTGGAGCGGTGCCGCCTGTCCCTGGAGCGGCTGCGGTGGCGCCGCGGGCTCTTGCTGCGGTGGCGCTCTCTGCGAGGCGACGGGCTGTTCGGACAAAACAAAACACGTTTAGAGTCCGAGCAGAACCCAAACCGGCGTCGGGTCAACGGAGACGGGAGTCGAACCTTCGTCTCTTGGGCGATCGGCTCCGCCTGAAAGGCAAACAGTCAGGTTAGCGTCGCCGCGGCAACAGATCGGCTCTGATCGATAAACAGGCGACAACGAACCGGCGAGGAGAGCGGCTGCGTCTGTAGCGAGGCGACGGCGAGCGCCGAGGCCGGTCGTTGTCACGGTGACCGCGTCTGTGGGGCTCCGGGCTCGGCAGCCTCTCGAACTGCAGACCGGAGAGGAACAGGAAAAATTTAAAACATTGAATGAAAGGAGAAACTTTCTGTCATTTATAGGAACTTCATGGTTAAACGTCTTTAAAGAGCAGAATTATGAGACCTTCTCCTCTTCCTCGTCCTCTTCCTCGCTGCTCTCCACCTCGTCCAGGTCTTCCTCCAGAGCGCTGACCCGCGGGTCCAGCATCTCGGCTTCCTCCAGAACCTGCCTCTTCTGCAGCACAAAGAACAACATGGAGTCACCTTGAATCGGACCAGGGCGTGAAGAAGAAGGTTCAAACACACTTCCTGTCTGAACCGATCCGGACCAGACCGGACCGGACCGGACCGGACCGGACGGCTGGACAGACAAACAGACCTGGAGCCGCGGCAGGATGATGTCACACACCCTCTCTGCGTGAAGCAGCTCATCGATGAACTCGTCAACATGCATCAGCTCAAACTCTGGAGGGGGAAAACACACACACACACACACACACACACACACACACACACACACAGATCGAAGGTTTTTACAGATTTGAACTCAACCTGCTCCACTGGCAGGAAAAGTTTCAGTTCATATTTTCTTCTAAATGATCTTTTAAGTTTTAAATCTGAATCTTTTCCTGGCAAAAGATTCAGACATAAACCAGGAAGTAAATGCACCGATCAGATATTAATATTTGTATCGGTCCTGATGCTACGAGTATCGTTGAGGGCAGATCTATTCAATCTATTTCTATGCTGTATTATTTATTTAGAATTCCTAATTGCAGTTTCTGAACCATTTGACTGAAAGTTTATTTTTGTATTTTTACATTTGACCAACATAATCAGCTTGTTGTTTTTGTCAGTTTCATTTTCTTTATTATTTATTTTACACTCTCTGTTATAATCTTAACTGCACTGAAGAAATTAAAGTTGCTTTCACATGTCTGACCAAGCTGGTGAAAATATTCATGTATCTCAGTTTGCTGATAATTTTGCAGTCCTCAGATAAATTTGTAATTCAGAACATTAATGTTTCTGTTTAAAAACAGAAATGTTTTAAGTTAAATCAGCTGGTTTTCTGTATCAGATCGGTCGGTACTGATCCTCAGGTATCAGCAGTGAAAAGGCGGATCAGTTCATCTCTACATGACATCACTGACATAATTCATGCGTAAAAGAAACCAGATGTGGCTTCAATCTAAAGAATCTTTTGGGTTTCCCGTCTTTTCCCAGAAATCCTCTGGGTTCTGGTCTCAGTGGATCTCCACCGGCTCACCTCCGTTCCGGTTCTGACTCTTAATCTTTCTGTAGTCGTTGTAGAGCGGCTCCAGGTACTTGTAGCAGTCCACGGCGGTACCAGTCAGCCTCATGTACATGGCTCCCAGCAGACGGACGTACCTGAGGAAACAGACAGGAAACATTTCCTCTGAACTTCATGGACCAGCGGCAGGTCCAGCAGGTCCGGCTGACCTACAGCTTCTCTAGAAAAGCCTGAAATCTGGAGGAATCTCACTTAAAATCCTCGTTTTTGATGAACTCCACGATGATGTCTTTCTCCGGCTGGATCTGGAGCATCTTCAGCGTGAGGCAGAGGAACGGAGTCGGCTTGATGTTCCCGCCATAAACTCCTCCCACAAACTTCAGCTCCATGGCTTTGTCCACCACCAGCTCCGCTGCACACAGACAGACAACAAACTGAATTTACTGAAACCAAAACCATCTGCTGGGGGAGAGACTGAGGAACCAAACATGAAGTCAGAGATGAACTCAGAAACATCAAACTGGGAGAGAGCTAACGTTTGTAGTTGGAAACCAAAAATGGGTTCAGTACTGATCACATCTTTAGCAATGAAAACATTGCTGATAAGCAGAATAAATAAATATGATACAAAACAATAACTAGAAATGCTGCTAGTTTATTTAATATGAAGATAATTAACTGATTCCATAAATTAGTGATCAGGTGTTACTTTATCTGCAGGATCAGTGGAATAATTGTTCTTAACTAAGTAAGGAAAGCTAATCATGGTGCAAAGTTTTATTTCTGTGTACAAACTGCTGACATTGTGTCTGTATTTTACTTCATAAAGCCAAAGGAAAAATTCAACCTCAATAGAGAACAAAGTTTTATCTGATCTTTATTATAATGTAAAGTTTCTTGCTTGTTGTTTTTTGTTTTCGTCTCAAAGGAAAAGGCAATTTAGTACCATATTAACTTAAATTAAAAACAACTATTTTACAGAAAACGTTAATAAAAAAAATATCCAAATGTAATGCGTTGAGAAAACCTGTATTTTAACCATAATTACCACCGTCAAGCAGCCCTGCAGGGGTTAAATGAAATCTCGTTGAGGTTAGCCTTCAGGGAGCTAACATGCTAACTCACTGACCGGTCAGACCGAAACATTCCTCCTTCCAGTATTTGGACTCATAGATTCGGGTCCGGATGATTTTCTCCACCAGGTATTGCGGGTTGGTTCCATGGATGCTGTTTGCATCTTTAACGGTCCTGTTTGCCATCGGAGGGAAACTCTGTTAGCAACGAGGCAAACACAAGCTAACAGAGGAAACGTCGAAAATCACTTCCGGTTCAGTTGTGTGGAGGGCGGGGGGGAAACAATGCCCATCCTGTCCAGTAGGAGCCACTGTTTTACTAAAAATTACTCGATTCAAATCACTTTGCTACAGTAACAACTTTTTACTAAAAAATAGAAATAAAAATAATAAAAACTAGTAACATTTTTTATTTATTTCAATAACTTCATCATAAAGTGAAACACTTTATATAGCCTTCAAGCTCTTATTTCTATTAATTATGATTTTAAATGAAGGCTCATTAAAAACCTTTAAGGTTGGAATATTATGTCAGACCACTAAAAACATTTAAAATTCAGAAATATAGATTTAGATACAATTGATTAAAACCTTCTGAAAATTGCTTTTTAACTTGATAAACGAGTCTCACTGAAACTAAAAGTCTGATTTACTGAATATGTCTGTATATTTCTGTTTGATCTCAGTTGTAAAAATATTCAATCCATTTAGGTTTATCATACCAGTTGGTTAAAAAAGAAAATATGTTTCAGGAAACTGCAGCAATTTCTCATTCTTACTATTTGTTGTATGAGTGCAGTGAACATTCAATATTGAACCAAACGCATTTTAAGGAAATAAAACATCATGATCCTTTGTCTAGTAAAATATAGGAGAGGATAACATTGCTTTCATCTTATAGTCTATAATACTTATGTAGTTTATATACTTACATCAAGATGGTTTAAATCAGCTCCAGGCTTTTTTCTGCATTGGCCTGAGATGCATGGAGTTTATGAAGCTCCGTCTGGACTGTCCATTTAAAACTCCATTCAGAAAAAGTTCAGGTCACAGCTAAATGAAATTTGCAACAACAACAACAACAACAACAACAACAAAAATGGCTTTGGCCATCTAAACCTCCACTCCTATGTCTAAAAACAAAGGGTGAACAGATCAGCGGGATTGGAACATCCAATATATTATAAATATTACTGAGAACATAATTAGAATATAAATGGATGAACACTGAACAAATACTTTCTCAGGTAATCTGTTTCTCAGATATTATCTTGTAAATTAAACAGTATAGTTTCAGATGCCAGTATCAGAACGCCTGACAATCTGATGGAAATATCTCACGATGAACAGGTCTTCAGTTCTCATATGCAAAAGAAAAACCAAATGTATCCAAACTGGAACAATATGGCTACTTTAAAAGCATTAATATCAGTTCATCTCTGACAGCCTGACTATCTGAACATGAATAGATTTTCAGTTCCACCATGCAAATGAACACTGTATCTCAGATATCAGCCTAGGAACCAAACACTAACAGAAGCTACTTTAAAACGTTGGTATCAGAACATCTCTAACAGCCTGGTGGGAATTTCTCAACGCGAATAGGTTTCCAGTTTTGCCATGCAAATAAGCAACAGTTTGGAACAACGGATGCATCCTGCAAAAAGGCTCTTAGCTTTTCAACATGGAAGAGTAAAGGGAATCAGTTATTTGGAGGACACATTTAGTGGAAATGATGTCAGACCCTTCAATGTTTTCAAAGACCCATATTGGTAAAAAATAGTTTCTTTGAATGTCACTAACTCAAATCTTTTATTCAGTTCTAATTTAAGATTAGACTAACATAGAACTTCCTCTAGTTGTAAGTACTTTTCTTGAGCTTTAGCCAAATGTAATCAAACTGGATGGGATGTTTATCTGATGACAGTCGATATGCCCTCTGACCCTTTGACCCTGCTGCTTGTTTGTAGCTTTTGCCTAAAAGTTTGTTCATTTGTCTTGTTTGTTAAAAGTTTGATCTATCAATATCCAAAGAGAACACCGTCCCAGTCTGCCCTCATTTTGCCGTTTTGGGAATGTCACAAAAGTGGAATTTGGAAATAAAAATATGCCACCAGCTTCTTGCATAACCTTACAGTTTAAATATAATTTCTTCAGTTGATTTGAAGTGATGAGAGAATGGCTGTTCCTGCAGTGCCTGGTGTTTTTTTGCTCCTGACTCTGGGATCTGATGTTAGCTGCAATGTCATGAAGTACTGGAACATGCCATAAAGATCTCAGACAAACAGGACAGGCTTTTCAGTTTTATTTTATTATATCAGTATTTTAAATGCATGTCATCTATTAATCTCAAATAACAACAAACGCCTTTCATTAATTTTGAACTTCTCACCATTAACCATAATTGACTGTACATAAAAGAATTACTTTCTAAAAGATCAGTTATATTTTGTCCTAAACCATTTTTCAAATCTTTGACATCTCACTTAATATGAAAAATTATGCTATAATGGGAACACTTTTTTATTAAGGTCTAATTACATTTTCTTACTACTTAAACATCCAAAGATTATAATTTTAGTGAGAAAGCTTTAAAACAAATCATTCAGTCAGTTTATTATTTCCTTTTCTCAGACTGATTATATTTCTACACTTTCACAGGATGATGCATCGTCCTGCTGCTCCCTCTGATCTCACTGCTAAAACTAAAGCCTCCACCAGATAAGCTGCGATTTTAGGCAGCTGCTCCATCCCTCTGTCACCCTGAGCTCCCATGGCAGGCGACCCGCTGAACTGCTGAAGAACTTCATGAATGAACCAGTTGTCGCTCTCTGCTCTTCTTCTGGCTTCTTCATTCTCCAGGTTTGGGTTTTCTCTCAAAATGATCTGCATCGTATCTTTGATGGCTTTCTCTGCTTCTTGAAACATTTCATTTGTGTAACATCTTCCTTCATTATTCTCAATCATCTCCTGGAGCTTTTGGAGCAGCTCTTCCACCTGAGATGGATCATTCTTCCTGTTGTTGAACACGTGATATCTTCCACCACACTGCCTGACAAAAGCTGCAACTTCTTCATTTTGTATGAGGAGTTTCTCTATGGAGGTTCCTTCTTCCTCCAGGTCGTCTCCATGGCTGAACAGCACCATGGTGTGATCTGCCGCCTTTTCTCCAAACGTCTTCTGAATGAGTTTCACTGTTTCTTGTTCTTCCTTGGTGAATCTGTGAGGCTGGATCACCACCAGAAACACATGAGGACCCGGAGCTGATAACATGATGCACTTAGTGAGCTCTTTTATCACTTCTTCTTCAGTTGCATTTGTTTCAAACAGACCTGGAGTATCAACAATAGCCACAGTTTGTCCATAAATCTCCTCCTTTTTCTTCTGACATGCTGATGTCAGAGAGGTGAAAGACAGCTTGGATGGAAAGACTTTCTTCTGTAAGATGGTATTCCCTGATGCACTTTTGCCAGATCCTGTTTTTCCAACTAACACAATGCGGATCTGTTGATCTATGTTTGATTCCTCACCACCTGTTAAGAAAACATTATGTTTAAAAAACAGTTTGTCAAGGACTTATTTCAGATGTTTTAGTTTTATCTCAGTCAATATTTTAAAGAGAACCCTTTTCTATGAGTGATAGAAAATGGACTGACAGAAACTAGGAGACAAAATGACCGACTTGGTTGTGTTTCACTCGGGTCTCCCAGATATGAACACAAATATCAACATTTTAATTTTCAGATACGGTCCACCCATTATCTCTTGCTTATGCGGGGTAGGGTCACAGGTCAAACATCGTCCCTCCAACATGTT
Organism: Poecilia formosa; assembly: GCF_000485575.1. NCBI lineage: Eukaryota > Metazoa > Chordata > Actinopteri > Cyprinodontiformes > Poeciliidae > Poecilia > Poecilia formosa. The sequence goes on from NW_006800179.1 coordinate 466,702, forward strand.
CCTGGGTCTTCCTCGTGAACACTGAGATCCTCTGCCTGTGGCAGGAAGTCCTCTCCAACAAAGTTTAGATTCATGATGAGGCATAAACTCACAGCTGTGAACCTGTTGAAAACCATGTTCAGTTAGTTTGCTCAGTCTAGACCTGATCCGTCTGATCCTCCTGAGTCTTGTGATGTTCCAAATTTCTCACCTTCGTTCAAGGCTCTGAGTCAACAGAGCTGTGACTGTAATGTAGAAACATCATCCATCCCCCCAAAATCTGACACGTTATCATTTAAATGAGTTTTTATTTGCTTATTGACCATTTACAAATGAAAGGTTTGACATGCACGTCCTTCTGTGGGGCTCCTGAGATCCACATCTGTTTAAAAACCAGCATGTTTAAAGAGAAGATAGTTTTGTTTTCAGTGTTTGGAATTAGACTAGTTGGCTTTGGTTTAACCTGTTCAGTAATATGCCTTATGCATTCTATTAGGAACAAACAACAAACAATTAGTAAAGAAACCAGAGTAATTATTATTAACGCTCCCACTCAAAGCTTCATCAGCTTCTTATATTATCCCCAGTCGTCTCCCAACTGCAAAGCCAACAGCAGCTCCAATAACGGCGCATTGCCCAAAGCTCAGCTTCCTTCTGATCTGAAAAAGAATTTCAGCTACTTGAAAGACAAGCCTTTTAATAATCTGTGTGGTAAAATGGTCATGCAATGCTCTTGCTCTGTCTTTGTTCCCCATAGTTTGATTTTCTCTTAGAACGGCTTGTATTCCTTCCTGAATCTCCTTCTTTGCTTCCTGCAGCATTTCAGTGGTGAAGCATCTTCCTCCATTTTTCTCAGTCATCTTGTTGATCTTCTTCAGCAGCTCTTTCACCTGAGCGCGATCTTTGTTTCTGTTGTTAAACACATGATATCTTCCACCACACTGCGTGATGAACTGGCTGACATCGTCTCTCCCTGTGATTAATTCTTCTATGGAGGCTCCGTCTGCCTCCAGGTCGTCTCCATGAGTGAACAGCACCAGAGTGAAATCTGCTGCTGTTTCTCCAAAAATCTTCTGGATGATTTTCATGTTTTCTTCTTCTTCTTTTGAGAATCGTTTTAACTCGGTGACGACCAGGAACGCGTGAGGACCAGGAGGGGTGAGAGCGATGCACTTCATGAACTCAGGAATAATCTCCTTCTCAGGTTTGTTGATGTCAAACAGTCCTGGAGTATCAACCACAGCCAGGCGTTGACCTTCAAACATTCCTGTTTCCCTCCGACACTCTGACGTCACAGAGGAAAATGAAGCCTTGGATTCAAAAGCTTTCTGTTGTAAAATGGTGTTTCCTGTTGCACTTTTTCCAGATTTAATATTCCCAATTAACACGATCCGGATTTGCTGAGCTTCAGCTTCTAGTTGAGGTTCTGCTGCTGTGGCTTCATCTGGACCTGAATGGGAATTTTAAGTGGATATTAAAGCTGTAGTAAGGAAAGGTAAAACTCTCTAACATCATTTGCTAAACACAGAAACAAATCCAGATTCTGGTGAGTCCATCAGAATGAATAAACTATTTAACAGATTCTAGAGTTATGCATTTTTATTGCCATTTATTACAGTGAAACCTTTTTTTACCAAAGAACTCTGGAGAAAGATACTTGTTGTCAACAGCCGTTATATTTAATCATTTTTAATGTCTAAAACATTTTTCATTTATAAATATCTGCTTGATTTTCAGCCACTTGATGCAGAAACAATTTTTCTTGTTAGGAATTCAGTTTTTCAGCTTCACTGCAATATGTCCAGTCAGGGAGAGCGGTTGTTGGGAAGCTGTTTGCAAAATTACAGTCAGAATTTACAGCAATAATTTGGGTTTTGTAAGAAAAAAAATGGGAGTTTGTTTTTCAAACTCATATTTTCCCATGTAATCCATTCATTTTTAAATGTCACAGTTTTAAACTAAACATTTAATGAGTATACCAAACACAATATTCAAATTCACTTTCAAAACACCTGAAGTGGACTACCAAAATAAAAGCTGGCTCTTCCAAACCTCTTTATATACACTCCTGTTTTCAAATGGCTTCATGTCACCTCCTCATCATCGCCTCTTTCTCTCTTTTCTTGTGCAACTTTTCAGCTTAAAACAAAGAATGAGTCATTTTAAAAGCAAAACAGCCATTTAGCAGCATCAGTGATGCATCAGAAGGATTCAGCTTCACCAACAGGAATTTATATAGACATCAACAAGACCCAGCTTTCAGTTTAAGTTTACTTTTTCTTATTGGAAAGTAAATTTGGATATTGAGCTGGATAAATATTTACTTTTTTATTTAGCTAACTCAGAGCTAGCTAACTATTCAAGGCCCCAACACTCTTGGGCTTATTTCACTCCATGGTAGACGACGGGTCCTGAGCAGAAACGTAGCAGACAGCAAAAGAGGCGCTGTGATCAGAATGTATATTAACACGACTGAAAACACCAAGACCTTCCCTCTGGCTCTGATTGGCTGTTTTTGACCCAGAGCAGTGCATTTCTGCAGATACCAGTAGCTCCACAAGGAGAAGACATACTAAACTGTCACAACATAGTAACAACTTTAACAAATACAAAAAAGTCTAAAACAATAAAATAAAATTACAAATTGCAGCTTCAATGTCAACAATAAATTACCAAGTTAAACAAACAACTTGCTACTCTAAGAAAGGTTTCTGTAAATAACTCTGTTTCCACTGTAGCGACTTTGCTAATGTTGCTGAAACAGTAAAGATATCAAACCCGCCATTCAGAAGGAGATTTGCATAAAACAGATTCTATTTATAAAACCTTTATCAAAAACAGAAACATTAAACAGATAAAGAAAAAATGGTCTAAATTTAAAATAAAACATTACAAAAAACTAGTAAATGAGCCTAGAGCAACACAAAGACAGAACCATGTAAACACACATTTATATTGACCAAAGACTGTTTTGGTCGCCACACATGACCAAAACACGGCCTGGAAAACACAAACTGACCAAATTTAGTTTACTTAATGATGAAAGATACAACTAAACAGAAAAAATGTTCAGTTGTATTTTCATTTCACAGTGTGTCACAACACTTAAAATAAATTTGACTTTGTAATTTAGAATCTTTAAATTGGGCCTCTGTCTCTTTAAAAGCTCCTGCTCTTTCTGAGGCTCCACCTCCAGGAAGTCATCCCATCATGGCTCCTCTATTAACCCTTTAACAAAGTTTTATCAGTGTTGCTCTGAGCAGCAGCTCCTTTAATGAGCTCAGTAGAGGTGCAGCTCCACCAGGTGTCTGCTAATTGCTGCTGGCTAGTCTGAAGGAGCTGAATGAGGGAGTCACAGGTGAGAGCTGCTCTGTGAGACAGAGGTTCTGCAGCTCTGAGGAGGAGCTGCACCTCAAAGGTGGGACTTTGAGGTGCCTTTAATGTGTTCTGCATATTAAAAGATTTCTCAAACATGAATAAAAGACTCAAGGCAACACTCCAGGCATTGAATGGAAGAATTATAAAATAATGTAAAGATGAAAAAGTTGGGGGTGCAGTGGTGGCACAGGGGCTAAGCACAGCCCATGTAAGGAGGCCCTAGTCCTCAACGTGGCCGTCGCAGGTTCGATTCCCAGCCTGATGACCTTCGCCGCATGTCTTCCTTCTCTCTCATTGCCCTACTTTCCTTTCATAACACTTTCAAATAAAAGCCACTAGAGCAAAAGAAAAAAAACCTTTGAAAACTGCCCCTTCAAAATGACATGTTTAGACAAGTTATTACTGCTAACAGTTGATGAATAAAGATGTCTTGGCCATAAAACGATCAACCAAGCAAAACATGATCAGACGAAGATTAAACGGTAAAATGGTTACTGAAGAAGTTAATGTTGCATTTAGCATCACTGTAGAATGCAGCCTGTTTGAGCATTAACATAGATCCTTGTAAAAGAGATTAAACCTCCCAATGCAGCCATGACTCCTGCTGCAGCTGCAGATCCAGGCCCTGCAGCTCCAAACTGCTAAGCTGCTAAGCCAACTGCAGCTCCAGCAGCTACATACTGCATAACCTCTGTAATGAACCAGTTGTCATTCTCTGCTATTCTTCTTGCATCTTCAAGCTCCATGTTGGTATTTTCTGCCAGAACAATCTGCATTTCATCTTTAATGGCTCTTTCTGCTTCTTGAAACAGCTCATTAGTGAAGCATCTTCCTCCATTTGCTCAGTCATCCTGTTGATCTTCTCCAGTAGTTCTCTGACCTGAGTGGGATCTTTGTTTCTGTTGTTAAATACATGATATCTTCCACCACACTGACTGATGAAGTCCATTACATCTTTGTTTATTTGAAATAATTCTTCTATGGCGGTTCCTTCTTCTTCCAGATTGTCCCCACCCGTAAACAGGACCATGGAATAATCTGCTGCTTTTTCTCCAAAAATCTTCTGAAGGGTTTTCAGTGTTTCTTGTTCCTCCTCTGTAAATCTTTTTATCTCAATCACCATCAAGAACACATGAGGACCAGGAGCAGCGTAGGAGATGGAGATGGATTTAACAATCTCCTTAATAACATCTTCCTTCGTTTTCTTGGTGTCAAACAAACCTGGAGTATCAACTACAGCCAGGGATTGACCTTCAAAATCTCCCTTCTCCTTCTGGCACTCTGCTGTTACAGAGGAATAAGAAATCTTGGAATCAAACACCTTTTTTTGTAAAATGGTGTTTCCTGTTGCACTTTTCCCACAACCCGTTTTCCCGACTAACACAATTCTGATCTGTTGGTCATCTGGTTCCTCTTGAACTGTGGGTTGGTCTGATTGTTCTGGTTCCTTCAAACCTGTTAATGAATTGAATAAATATATGGGTGCAGTAAAGAAAGACTTCTTTTTTAATCTTTGTCTCCCCCTCACACCTCAAGATGGATTTACTGTTTTGCAAGTAAGAAAAATGAACAAGAAACAAGGTATTTCTGCGGTTTGTCTTATTTTCTTGAGTGAAAGGCTTATCTAAGTATTTTTAGTGGTCAATGAATTAATATTTTCTATGACTGTGTGAAGATTTCTGTGATCAAACAGAAAATTGTTTTCCTGCCTCACCCTGACAGGAGCGATGGTTTAGTGCTGCAGTAATTCCTCATTTATCTTACAATTCCAGAACAATCAGACTGTTAGGATATATGATATCATTTTAAAGAACATTATAGTCCCAGAACAATAAACATGATTTATTTTAAGTTATTTGTGAACAATAATTTATTGACATTTACTAAGTTGTTTATAACTTCACTAAAACAATCAAAAGGATGCAAAACAAGTTTCTGTTTTCTAAGATGTAAAGTTTCTAAAGGTTACCTTTGAGATGCTTTGTTAATTCATTAAACTCTAACCCTTAAATATAGTAAATCTATTTTATGTGAAGATTGAATATGTTTGAAATGAACAGGAAAATGTCTTGATATGAAATCAATCTGGGTGAAAGATTTAAAAGCTTTTAGCTAAAACAACACTAATATAAACACAAAATTAGAAACTTTTACATATTTAATCATCACAAGCAACTACTAGAAAATCAAACATGTAACTAAATAAAATAAAATAAAAGTTTGAATTTCCTGTTAAATGTACTTACGAGGCGTGTTGCTGGCCATCCTGTTGTTTTTAGGTAGTAAGTCTGGAGCTCTTTCACCGTTGATGTCTGTTAGTTGAATAATTTCATTTCTATTTAAGTCTTGATATAGTCTGCTTCCTGCCCCTCCCATCAGACTCTGCTGACTGGTGAAAGGACTTCATTGAGGTTTTAATCCTCAGTAGTTGACATAACAGGACATGACATATTTTAAACTAAATTTTTATTGCATCTGCACAATAAAGCTATTAAGAGTTTATTATTGTTTTACAACTCATTCAACGCGTTTCATAATTGTTTCAATAATCAGAAATTATTTGTAGAAGATTGTAAAAAAAAAAGCTTGAGGTAAAAATGAGAATACTTTAAATGTTTGAGAGAATGTTTATCTTTGATCTCAGCATCTGCCTTGAAAATACTTTTATTTTGTCTTTACCAAGGAACTCACATTATGCGTCTGGAATCTGAGTTGAGCTCTAAAGGATAACCTGCATAAACTCGGCCCAACTAGTGAAATAAATCTGGTTAAATCTACTGAAGAAACAACTGATTAAACACTGCCACCTAGAGGCTTGTGTGGTCAGTAAAGGAAGATTGAAGCATTACTTTAATTTGTTGCTCTTATTCTGACACTTCCAACCCTGGAAGAGATGGGCTCTGAAGGCATACTGACACTTTATTTATACTTTATTTATTTTAAGTTCAACACCTGTAGGCGAGGACAGAGTTAATGCTCTGAGCTACTCAAATCGTTCTGTACCAACAGGTGTCAGGACTTTTGTTTTCATTTATATTATTAACCAGCAGCTTAATTGTCCTCCAAATAAATTTTATCCAGGTTATGTTTCAGTGGTTTATTTTTTTCAAACAGATTTTACCCAAAGGTTAAGATCTAAGTTATTGATTGCTATGACGCATTGTTTGATAACTAGGTTCAATTTGAATGCATAGCTATTGAATCGATATGCGTTATGTAAAGTGCCTTGAGAACATTTATTGTGAAATGGTCCAAAATAAATAAAATTAATTCCAATTAGATTTAGTGGTCTGGTTCATTGCTGCCATAAAAAAATTAAAATTAAAGATGGCTATATATCAACTTTGAGAATAGTAGCTTCAATCCCCTCATGCATCACAATGAAGATGCTGACATACGACTCAAACTTTTGCCTGACATAAAAGTCCCACAGAAAACAAGCCGACATATGAGAATATGCAAGTTTAATAATCCTGTCATAAGAAAATTTACGGCCTGTGATTAACGTAATTCAGGCCCTCTTGCATTATTTTAGTGAATTTGGGACTTTTTAAGTGCGCATACAATATTTTAGACTCTAATTACAATTCATTTAAATAGAAGTATGCTGTAGGCAACTGAACAGTATGAAGTCATCAGAATAAAAAAGAATCAAGGCATGAGATTTTGTCTGTGGGATTTATTTTATTAATCATTCATTGGATTTGCACTTTGACAGCTCACAAGATGTTGCCTCCTCTGCTGTGTGAGTTCTCATATGTCTGCCCAGGCTGCCACATTCAGTAAAAGATTTACCACACACCTTACAGGAATGGGGCTTTTCGCCTGTATGAGTTATCATGTGTTCAGTCAAATTGCTGCCGTACCGGAAGGAGTTACCACAAACTTTGCAAGTATACGGCTTCTCATGTGTATGACTCCTCATATGTCTGGCCACTCTGCTACATTCACTAAACGACTTACTGCAAACTTCACAGGAATATGGCTTCTCGCCTGTGTGCGTTCTCATATGAATAGTTAAATGACAGTTTTTCCTGAAGAACTTACCACAGACTTCACAAGAATATGGTCTTTCTCCTGTGTGGATTCTTGTGTGAACATTCAAACGACTACTAAAAGCAAAAGACTTGCCACACACTTTGCAAGCAAAGGGTTTCTCCCCAGTGTGAGTTCTCATGTGCCGAGCCATGCTACTGCTGCCACTGAAGGATTTACCACACACCTTACACATATGCAGCTTCTCACCTGTATGGGTTCTCATGTGACCCGCCAACTCACTGCTCTGTCTGAAAGATTTACTGCACAGTTCACAGGGGTAGGGTTTCTCACCTGTGTGAGCCTTTATGTGACGTGCTAACTCGCTACTCCGCTTATATGATTTATCACAGAGTGTACAAGGATATGGCTTCTCTCCTGTATGAGTTTGCATATGAGACGTCAAGTATTTACGTCTTGTGAAGGATTTGCCACATATTTCACAAGAAGGAACATTTTTATGACGTTCTAGTTCTGAACTGTCCACATTGTCCCTGTGATTTCTGATGTCCAGAAGCTCCAGATCTTTACTGGATCCTGAGTCTTCCTGGTTGCTTCCTTGTTCATGACGGTTCGCACCTTCAGGATGGATCCCAGAGAGGTTCTGGTTCTTGTTTGGTTCTGGTTCAGTGCTGTCCCTTAGCTCAACAGGTTCCTGTTTTAGTACAATCTGCTTTCCATCCTGATCACTGCAGAAATCCTCCTGCTCCTCTTTAATCTGTATAAGTTCTGGCTCCTCCTTTGACTCCATCCTCTGCTCCAGTTCTGGTTCATTATGGAATATTTCCTCCTCAGCAGGAGTCACCGTAGAGATGTTGCTCTCCTGCTTCAGTGAAAGCTGCCCATCATCCTGAAAGATCCTCACTTCAGTCTGTTCTTCTTTAATTGACAGAGGTTCTGGTTCCTCTTTCGTCTCAGTGACCTGTTGGGGATCCGTTTCTCCCGGTTCCTCTTTTATGTCTACAGGATTTGAAATCTTGTGATCAACAATTGAGTTCCTCTCTTTGGTTATTAACAGATTATCAGCCAGAACCTCCCATGTAGTGATAGACATGACGCTGTGGAAGGCCTGAGGACATAAAGAGTAAAACAGTGAAGACATCACTGCAAAACACATTTAATGAGATCTAAAAACACAACTAGATGTAGCAGTTATAACATCTGGACTGCTGAGCACATCCAAACTAAGCTGCACCCACTAACTTTAAAATGAAATGTAAATGTAAGATATTGACACAGAAAGACTTAACTTTTAGTGAAACATTTAGCGGTAAAACAGAAATATGTACCGTAAATACTTTTCTAAACCATGACGTAATAAGGCTGCTTTAGAATAAAAAAAGAAAATAACAATAAAATATATTTCTATATTCTATATTGCACATTGTTTTGTGGTGGATGAACTCTAATTATTATCATGTATACTGTTCGGTTGTTTTACGAAATTAGCAGGTCTCAGTGCAAATGTAGTTTTCCAGCCGACTTGTGTTGCTACTTAAAGAAACGTTGCCACTCACAAGATGGTGGCGGCGCTGACGTATTGTTTCTACGAGGAATCTACTCTTCATTTTTTGTGCTGCATCAAATTATTTAACCTCCAGCTAATCTCACTCTGACCGCTGCTTCCCTCTCAAGATGGTGGACAAGCGGACACGATCAATGCGGTAAATAGTTAATATTTACGGTCACAACCGATTAAAGATGATTCTCTTACCTTACTAACTTATTGTTATTGTTCTTCAGAAAAACTGCTGGGAACAGAAAAGCGTCCAATAAATGTCCAACACTCTTCGCCTTGAGACCTTTTAGGGCTGTTCTCCAGAAGGAAACTGGTTACCTTCGCTTCCCAGTTAGCACAGAGGCTAACTGGTCTCTTTCAGGCTGTTGTTGCAGCTAAAACAGAGGAAATGACCGTTAAATGAAGGATTCAAATACGAGCAGAGTCAAAGAGGAGGCATTATAGGTAAAGGTTTCTGAAGAGCTAAGTACCAACTGTTTTGTTTCAACGGTTCCTGTTGGTAACACTCTTCTGGGTTCATTACTGCCACCTGGCGGCCAGGAGTGTTTGTTTCTATAGTGCATTTCAGCAACAAGGAAGTTCAAAGTGATAAAACATAATAAACAAGCACAAAACAATGTTTACATTGGATTGGCAAAATAAAGTTTTTGAAACAAAGAAAAGTTGTAATCCAGACTAAAATTAATTAATTTCCTTGTTATTATTAACAAAGGAAAATCTAAACAAACTGGGTTTTTAGCCGTGATTTAAAGGAACTCAGTTTTACAGTTTTCTGGATGTTTGTTCCATATTAGAGGAGCATAAAAACCGAATGCTATAATAATGGCTTCTGTAAAGACATTCAAAGAGTAAAAAATGTGAATTACAAAGAAAATGATAAAGAATTAGTCTTTGTTCAATCAAGGAAACATTTTCTATACTGCAGTACATTTTAAATAAGTAAACAGAATCAATTAATGTAGAAAAAGTCAATATATTAAATATTCCAAGCATCATAAGCAGGACAACTCTACATCTGAAACATCAAATGAATGAATAATATAGATATTAGAATAAAAATGTTTTGTTCTTTATTTGAGATGAATAAGTAAATGTACTTCAAAGTTCCTGTTTCACAAGTTATTTTAATTTATGATAAAAGGTATAATAATGTAAAGACTTGCATCCATGTGTGGGGATGTACTAATGTTAGAATGTTTTGTGTTGTTATTCTTACATTTATAACATCAAACATTTATTATTACTTTACATCATTAACCCAACATTTTATTGTTATTATTTAAAGTGTTCTCTTCCTTCTGTGTGTATAAACTGACCTGGAGGCCCCATCTGCCTGTTCATGTGAAACAGTTATCTGTGTTTCCCAGACCTTAAATTATGTTTCCACAGCTGCCTCCTTATCAACCGAATACTCCCGACCGTAGAAACTGCCTGTGTGCAGAAGGAGTTTGTTTCTCCCGTCCTGCTCTCCTCCCTCCTTTCCTTGATAATAAAAGACGAGCTCAAACTGGAAGTTACCAGAACGTGCGGTGGGCAGCTTGCTGGAGCGGTCCGCTGCGTCTTCTCCTTTCATGAAAGCTTGTTAAAAACTCACATAAGTTGTCTGTGGTTCATTTTACATAGGTTATCGAAAAACACCTATCAACTAACTTATCCTTCACCATGTAATGGTTTTTTAGATAACTTTGTTTCAGGTCTTAGTGAAATAACATTTGAATAAAGTCTGACTGATTTAAAGGAAAATATAAAGAAAGGCAGAAAAGTCAAGACTTTAGTAATGAGCCAAAAGTTCAACAGATAAACAGGTTTATAATAAATACAAACAGATGCAGAACATAAATTAAATACCAATGATTTCTGTATATAAAATAAAAGTATGTGGAAATTATTTAAAACCTTGAGATGTTTACATGTAAAAATCATAACATTGTAATATTTATTTAATATTCCATCTGAAGTTTGGCTTATTTACTGAATAATGAGCCTCATTGAAAAACTCAAGGACAAAACGAGCCACAAAGCATCTATTCATGTTTATTTATTAAACATCTGCTTTACTAACTGAACTTCAATTTGCTTTTATTAAGTATAGAAAGACACAAAATAAATGACAGATCGAGGGCTGTCATGATGTTAAAGCTTCAAACTCAATACTAAGAAAAATACTTGATACGCTGCAGCATTTTTTGTAGCCATGGATTCATTCTAGTTAAGAGCAAGACACATTATAAATGCAATGACATTTCAACTTCATTAATTAAGGACAAAACCAATAAGTATGGGAGAATTCAGTCCTGATTTATAAAAATATGATTTAAAACTCAGTAAAAGAGCAGACAAGGCATTGCTTTCTGTAACTGATAATGTTAAATAATGTTAATGGTGTAGTATTATTTTCTGATGTTGTAAATGTACTCTTTACAGTTATTCAATTAATCAGATTAATTGTGATTAATCAATTATTGAAATAATCGTCAACTGTGCATGACGCCAACATCGAAACAGTTAGCAATGTATACAAATGATCCTCTCTGAAAATTACATTTTTATATCATCTATAAATAATCTTTTTATTATTCATCAGCAGATGAAAAGCATGTGATTTATATCCAAACTGCTTTCCGTATCCTGCACATAAATACAGCTTCTCCCCTGTATGAAATCTCGTGGCTAAAGTCAAGGTATTGTTTGTCCCTGAAACCTTTTCCACCAACCAGACATGAGAAAAGCTTCTCACCTGTGTGAGTTCTCATGACGACTCAAATGGCTGCTATATCTAAAAGACTTTCCACACATTTTACAAGAGTAGGGCTTCTCCCCTGTGTGGGTTCTCATGTGCACAGCCAAGGAGGATTGTCTTGTGAAACCTTTTCCACACGTCAGACAGGAGAAAGACTTCTCACCTGTGTGACTTCTAAGGTGACGGGCTAAATCACTGGGCTGTATGAAGGATTTATCACACACTTCACAGGTATACGGTTTTTCACCTGTGTGGGTTCTCACATGTCGAGCCATCGTATTACCATGACGAAAAGATTTACCACATGTTTCACAAGAATATGGTTTCTCCCCTGTGTGTGTTCTCATATGTCTGGCTAAGTTACTACAGTGGCTGAATGATTTTCCACACACTTGACAGTGATAAGGCTTCCTACCTGTGTGGGTTTTCATGTGTTTGGCTCTGGCACTACAATCAGCAAAGTATTTATCACACAGTTCACAGGCATATGGTTTCTCACCTGTGTGAGTTCTTATGTGATCAGTCAGATACTTATATGTAGTGAAACATTTGCCACATATTTCACAGGATGGTATATTTAGTTTAGGTGCTTTTAGTTTTGAGTTGTTTCCTCCCGGGTTGCTTCCTTGCTGATGCTGGTCCTCAGCTTTAAGGCAGTTCTCAAAACGAAGTTGGTCCTCGTTTGGCTCTCTGTTGTCCTTAAGTTCATCAGCAGGAGTCACCAGACAGGTGTGAACCTCCTGCTTCTCCACCAGCTGACCTCCATCCTGATCACTGCAGAGATCATCCTCCTCCTCTTTAAACTTCACAGGTTCTGGTTCTTCTGGTTCCTCTTTCACCTGTGAGGGTTCTGGTTCCTCCTTTGTCTCCATCATCTGCTGCAGTTCTGGTTCAGTGTGGAATATTTCCACATCAGCAGGAGTCACCATAGAGGTGTTGGTTTCCTGCTTCACTTCATCCTGGGAGATCCTCAGTTCAACCTGTTCTTCTTTGATTGGTTCCGGCTCTGGTTCCTCCTGCTTCTCAACCATTTGCTGAGGTTCTGGTTCCTCCCCTTCCTCTTTTATCTGTGCAATGTTTGGAGTACTGTAATCAACAATTAGGTTTCTCTCTTTGGTTATGAGAGAGTTGTCCTCCAGAACCTCCCATGTAGTGACAGACATCATGCGTTGGAGGATCTGAGAGGAAGAACAGAAGATTATTTACATTTCTGTAAAATGTTTTTATTAAGAGAAAAATGTAAAGTGAGATTTGTCATTTAAAGTGATGGTTGTAATTATTACCAAGGTTGGCTAAGTAAATCATCAGTATCAATACATTCAAATATGCAATAAAATTTGTTTTCAATTTAAGCACATTTTGGATATCAAAAATTGTTTAAATTACTCCAAATTTCCATGTAATATTTATAATTTTAATTTGGAATACTTTCAAGAACTTCCAGTCCAACTGAACTTTTGTAGAAACTTTTAGGAAAGTTTCCAGAAACATTCAGCCCCTGAACAGCGTGTCAAACTGACACGGCATTGGATGGAGACACCCAAAGTCCAGCAGGAAGCAGCAGGTGGGCAGGTTGAGGACCTGGAACCACGTGTTTACTTACAGAAAGAGCTGGTAGCGTTTCAGAGTCCAATAAATGTCCAGTATTTACTGTGTGAAGTCATTTTTGTCCTCTTTAAGAGACCCATTTCTTCTTGTTCTCAATTAGCTTGGAGGCTAACTGGTCTCTTTCAGGTTGCTGTTGCTGCTAAAACAGAGAAAAATCCCTGTTACAGAAAGGCTTGTAACACTGTCAGCCGTTAAAAGGAGACAAGCATGAAGTTTCTTTACAACCATTTACTTTGAGATATTTACTAAATGTCTTTTCTAACAAAGTATCACAATATCTCAATCGACAATAAAGATCATGTCTTTCTATTCTGAGTCCATTACAATACTGTAATAATTCAAATTAAATTCAAAATTCAAAAATACTTTATTAATCCCAAAAGGAAATGAAATTATAAATACATAATGAATAGAGACCTGGAATATTTTTGTTATTTAATTAATGATCTGAAAGATTAAAGTGTAGCAAAAACAAATGTTAACGATGTAAAATCGATGTTTATACCGAGGATCACAGTAGAGACGTTCCTAACGAAGCTGTAGCTGAACAGGTTGAACTAAAGATTGTCACAAGCTACATAAATTATATAGACTTAAAACATTTTACTCCCCCTGTTGTATTTTACACCATGATAACTACTAAATAAATAAATAGACATTCAGTTGGAAATAAACTCCAAACACAAACTGAGTTTAAGCTTAAACACAAACAGTAATGAAGAAAACAAACCATCGAGCTGATGACACGGACATGTCCTGGTTCCTCCGCGGTATTAACTAGTTCCTTGATCATAATTTCTGTTTTCCAGTGTTAGTTCATTCAGAACCGTAAACTTAACAGACAGGAGATTCCGAGGTGATTTGGGTTTCGATCTTTTCCTCCTAACGGACGATGCTGTTGAATTTTTCTCCAGCAGCAGGGAGTCGATCTGATTAATTCTCTCTGATGATGAACCGAAGATTTTGTTAATGTTGTCACTGAAATATTCAGCTCAAAGCAAAAACTGTTTTCTACCCGAACATGCAGATGGAATCCTGGAAGCTAAGCTACTAGCTTCTTCTTGTTTACTTCCGCCGGAAGTCCCACACGGAGATTTGCACTCGAAACAGTTCACGTCCTTTGAGTTCCGACTCCGACTCTAAGCATTTGGATTTTTAATCAACTATTAATTTATTGTATTTGAGTTATAATCCAAACATAAAAAGATATTTTTTCTATTAATGTTTTAATTATTTAATACAGGGACCTAGATAGATAGATAGATAGATAGATAGATAGATAGATAGATAGATAGATAGATAGATAGATAGATAGATAGATAGATAGATGTAGTTCTAAGGTATTTCTGAAAACCAATTAATACTACATCACTTATAAAGTTTCCAGAACAAACTGGAAGGGTCTGTAATTAAGTTTAGCAACTTTATTTAATATCCAGACAAGGCAACCAATGGTAATAAAATAGCAAGGCTACAGCTGAAATGAACACATAAACAATTAAAACCTGAAAATATAATAAAAATCATGACTACATTAACATGCAGTCAAAAGACAAAAATGCTGCAGAACATCAACAGGTCCAAGGTAGAACTGAACATTAGTTTACCCAGGACCATTAATGCAATTAATGTTTTAGTGTAAAGTGCCAAGAGGTAAAGAAATCTAATAAATATTACAGGTAAGTTAGTGGAATATAAAAATAAAAACAGTGACAAGTTAAAACCATAAAACAATCCTCAAAACAAAACATCACACGTTTTATTATTGTCTAAAAAATATTCTTAGTACAATCAATAAAATAAATGTCACTTTATTTCTAAAGCACTTAAAATATAACACAGCATCTGACAGACGTGCTAAAAAAATAAATAAAAAAGACAACTACAAAAAAAATAGAAATCAAAGCATCAGAAATACAAGTAAAGATACAACATTAAAACACAGACGCTACCTCACTCCTGGTTAAAAACCAAAGGAAAAAAGTGTTTTAAATGAGCTTTAAAAACAGAAAGAGATGCTTCCTGCTTCACGTTCAGCAGCAGCTCATTCCACAATTTAGGAGCCAGAACTGAAAAGGCTCCAAATCCTCTGGATTTATAAAAGGTATTCAGGATTGCTGCGACAGACTGGCGACCTGTCCAGGTGACCCACCTGAAACCTTCACTGGAGAGGCAGCAGTACCTCCCGACCCCACCAGGGATAAGGATGGATGGATGGATGGATGGATGGATGGATGGTAAATTATCTGGGCAGATGATCAAAGAGCACATGATGGCATAGAGAGGTAAAGTAGTTCAAGACCAATAAACACAAACAAAACTTTTAAAATGGAATTGAATCTGATCCTGGTTAACGCTGATCAAAAGAGAGTCACAATAATCCAGACATGAAGTAATAAAAGGGAGGATCACTGTCTCTAAGTGGAGGGAAGGGCCCTGATTGTTGACAGTTAAGTTTCAGGCAGGTTTTCATTTTCATACCTAAATTTGTGACAGTGGATTTTTTTAAAGGGGCCAAAGGAAAAAAAAATCAAAGGTGGAGATACTGCTGGGCCACTAGAACCCAGTGGCAGAAGATAAAGTGAGACGAGAACCAAGAATACAGCCCAGCGGTAAAACTATCCATCACACAGAGCCGTCGATCAGAAAGGTAAAACCTGAACCACTGATGGCTCCCACTGCCAGTTCAGGTTGTTTTCACATTTTTACTGGCTTAACCATTGATAAGCACTAAAAACCCATGACTATAAAATGAAAAGAGATTAGATCATCTTTAAGTAATAACAAAATAAATATGCTAACACAAACACATTTAGTTTTGCAGTGCAGCTTTTATCATTGGTGGCTGAAGGAATGAGCTCAAGGTCCCAGGAGTCTCCTACCCATCACTCTTTGTCCACCAGACATAAAACCTCCCACTAAAACAGACATACTAAAGATTTTTAACTGATTCGTGAGTATATAAACACTGTAAGGCACTCGCCAAACGACTCCCCACTCAGAGGCCAATGAGTGCTGAGATTCAGACCTGGCTGGTCTCACCCTGATCAGTATTTCAGGACAAAAAGACTCGCCTGGGTTCTGACGACCTACATCTCTCCTTTCTATCATTTAGTTGGACTGAGTGTCCAACTAGGATTCCCAGACAGAACCCATCAATAGTCATCCATCTGCATTTCCACTGAAACTGGGGGATTCAAAGTGGAGGCTTTGGGGAGACAGAAGTTTTCATGCCCCAGATGATTTCTGCAGAAGGCAGATTGTTGACGCCTGTTGAAATGGTTTTCAGATGTTTGTTGTCACACAGACCCACTGAGCTCCTGTGAAACTCCTCCCACTGCAGTTTTCTCATATATGTGGTTTACAACAGTAAACATGGTGCAGAGGTTCGACTATTACGAGTTCATGACAAGCAACAAACGCTTCAAACATCAAAATGATCAAACATGTAGTGTAAAATATTGAAATAAAATCTATTTATGTTCCAGTTAGAAATCAAAGGTAAATCTAAGCTTTTAGATTTGATTTAAAGGAACAAAGTTTCTCAGCAGTTTTTCAGTTTTCTGGAAGTTTGTTCCAGATCAGTGGAGCATAAAAACTGAATGCTGTTGCTCCATGTTTGGTTCTGGGAACCTGAACCAGAAAACCTGAGAGGTCTGGCTGGTTGACACGACGACAGGTCATTAACGTATTTTGGTGCCAAGTCATTCTAGAGTCTGTTCTCTGGCTACAGGGATTTTAGAACTGGGTGAAGATGAGCTCTTCTTTCCTGGCTTTTGGTGAAAAGTTAGGAAAGAAGAGGGGTAACTAGTTACACCAGGTTCTTTTTAAGGCTTTGGGTCCGGCTATTACTCCAAAATGATGCCACTGCGGATAAGAATCAAAGATTATACATACATACATAGATATAGATATCAGAATAAACATTGATCTGATTGTAGAAAATACATTCAGCAGCAGTCCTGATTAGTTTTTGTACATTTCCGTCATATTTTCTGATATTAACTGCAGTCAGCAAAGTTTATTTAGTACTACTTCTGAGTTTCTGCTCTAAAAGTTATCTTCAGTCTGCCTCCACCGTTTCTCCTCATATTATTACATCACAGCCAAACAAACGAGTAATGGGAATGATGTTTTCTGGACATACTAGTTCTACATGACATGTTCTCTGGTGGAGCTAGCAGACATTTAAACTTTTAGCAGCAGCTATGATTTCCTGCCAGTCTCACTTGTGTGAGTTTTAAGGTGACAAACTAAACTTTTTCTCAATCTGAAAGATTTATCACATAGTTCACAAGAATATGGTTTCTCACCTG
Organism: Poecilia formosa; assembly: GCF_000485575.1. Taxonomy (NCBI): domain Eukaryota; kingdom Metazoa; phylum Chordata; class Actinopteri; order Cyprinodontiformes; family Poeciliidae; genus Poecilia; species Poecilia formosa. Next base: position 484,277 of record NW_006800179.1, read on the forward strand.
TATGAATTCTCATATGGCAGATCAGAGCACGATGCTGTACAAAACGTTTATTACAGCATTCACAACTAAACAGTTTCTCGGCTCTGTGAGTTCTCAGGTGATCAGCCAAATTAACTTTCTGTATGAACGATTTACCGCACAGTTTGCAAGGATGTGGCTTCTCACCTGTGTGAGTTTTAAGGTGATCAGCTAAATGACTGTTGCGTCTGAAAAGTTTATCACACAACTCACAATGAAATGGTCTTTCATCTGTGTGAGTTCTTTGGTGACAAGTTAAAATACTTCTGGTGCTAAAAGCTCTATCACACATGTCACATGGAAATGGTTTTTCACCAGTATGTGTTCTGAGGTGACGTATTAAATTACTTCTTGTGCTAAAAGATTTATCACACATGTCACAAGGATGTGGCTTCTCCCCTGTGTGAGTTCTGAGGTGAGCAGTTAAGTAGTAAGGCTTAGTGAAACATTTACCACATACACTACAGAGGGGCAAATCAGATTTTTGCCTTTCTAGTTCTGAATTGTCCCTCAGATTTCTGGAGTCAAGAGGTTTCTGCTCCGACTGCAGATCTTCATCTCTACTGGATCCTGAGTGGTTCTGGTTGCTTCCTTGGTTCTCATCTTCAGCCTGGACTCCAGAGAGGAGCTGCTTCCTGTCTGTTTGCTCAGTAGTTGGAAACACCATAATGGTTTCAGGCTCCTGCTTCACTGTAAGATGATCTTCATCCTTATCCTTCTCTTCCTCTCGAATCTTCACAGGTTCTGGATCTGCTGGTTCCTTTTTAATCTCTACAGGTTCTGGATCCTGTTTCGTCTCCATCCTCTGCTCCAGTTCTGGGTCATTGTGGAATAATTCCTCATCAGCAGCAGTCACCATTGAGGCGCTGCTCTCCTGTTTCACTAAAAGCTGCCCTTGATCCTGAAAGATCAACAGTTGAATTTGTTCTACTTTGATTGGCTGAGGTTCTGGTTCCTCCTGCTCCTCTTTTATCCGTCTCTGATCATCAACCAGAACATCTGAAGTAGTAACAGACATGATGCTGCGTAAGACCTGAGGGAAGAACAGTAGAACATTAATGCAAATGTTTAAAGTTCATTTAATACAATCTGGACTTTAAGGATTATTATTTTACTAATGTCCTTTACTGTAACATATAAAATTAGTTTTTAAAATGAATATTGTAAACATAGGCAAAATATCTCTCAATTAAACATGATGTTGACTAAAGCCGACAGACCCCCTGAAACACGAGTCTTTGTGTCAGTCCTCCATGTTTACACGTCGTCCAGCCACCTGTCTGGTTTTACAGCCACAGTGACGTCAGGAAACCCGGAGGGTCTTAAGACACGAACACTGGACTCTTCCGGTGCTGCAGCCCTGCGCTGCGTTTCACAAAGAAAACTACAAACATAAAGACATTCAGCCCGAAATAAACCCAAAGCAACAACTGCTAACAAGACTCAGGTCAAAAACACAAAGAGTGATGAACAAAGCAATCCAAATCACACACATGTCCTGATTCCTCCGCGGTATCAACTAGTTCCCTGACTCTTTTCATTCAAAACCGCACAGTGAACGTACCGGGAGGTTCCGAAATAATTTGAGTTTTCCAGCTGATATCCGACAGTCTGAGCTGATGATCGATATCCTCCTCCAAATTATGACATCAGACTTTTATATCGCTTTATCAGGACATTCACAGACGCTTTTCATGAAATCAGGCATTTCCATTCAAGTTAATGAAGTTCAATATTTCTCCCGCAGCAGCAGCTAGACTCTGGTGAATTCTCTCTCATGATGAAAAGAAGATATTGTTTATGCAGACACTGAAATTTTCAGCTCACACAGCAAAAAACCTCTTCTAACCAAAGATATACAGAATGAATCCTGGAAGCTAACGCTGCTAGCGCCTTCTGGTTTACTTCCGCCGGAAGTCTCACATGGAGATTTGCACTAGACACAGTTTCCACCCCTTCAGTTCCGCCTCCGGCTCTAAACATTTGGGTTTTCATCCGATAATTTATTTTATTTAATTTTGGAAATGAGCCAAACATGCAAACAGTATTTCTTACATAAAATTAAATGATTTCTTTTTTACAGGGACAGCACGTATTAATTACATTTCTGAAAAAATGCCAGTTAGCCAGAAGGCTATTTTTCACCTGCAGTCCCCAGACAAATGGTAAAATTCCCTTAAAAGAATAAGAGTAAAATTACATATTTAAATGAACAAAATAACAATTACAATACATTTAGTAAAAAACACATTACTATTTAGCACTTTAGAGCTAAAATACATAGACCAACTATCAGACAAACAGACATGAACAATAAACACACATAAGACAGCAGAGCAAGGTCTAATTATACAATAAACTAATTATTTTACTGTATCATAAATGTGCTATATTTATTTAAGATGATGATGATGATGATGATGATGATGATGATGATGATGATGATGATGATGATGATGATGATGGAAACGAGGTTCCATTCAGTAGCAGGTCAAACAGAAAAGGCTGTTTTGCCAAAAGCACTTTTGCTAAAAATTAAAATACAATAAAAATTATAGTCTCCCCTCACTGCAAAAATGAAACATTGGTAATAAATACAATGGATTAAAGCCTCCTTTACTTTGAATAAAACTTTTAAATATGTATATTGAAATTGTTATTTTAAAAAATTAATAGCTGTTTATATAATACCATAATGTGGTATTCATTATGTCATCCATAAATATAACATAAAAATGTGAAAGAATGACTGAATGACTTCCAGAAAAAAGGGGAGACATTAAGTTTGGTTGAGCAAAATACAATTAATCTAAAAGGTTTTTCATGTATGAACACAGAAAAGGTGAAAAAAAGTTTGTCTAAATAAATTCATCTTGTAATCATCCATTGTCTACGTCTGCTCATCCTTACAGAGGAGCTTGTTTGTCTCCACTGGTCACTAGGCAAGAGGGGAAGTTCACCATGGACATATTTCCAGTCCATCACAGGGCAACATAGAGAGACACAGGAAAAGAAACCATGACACCCTCACACCTATCGATGAGAATTATGCAGATAGTTGAGTTTTATTTGCATAAACACATACATCACCATATTGTGGATACAGCTATCCGTTGAGTCGGGGTTCTGTATAAATCAAAAACAAACAAAGAAAACTATTAATTTGGCTTTTTTTTTTTCAGAAAGTGGGACTCGATGCGTGACGGCTGATGCTTTGGGTTTTCCAGCTGTTACTCAGAAGTCTGAGCTGAAGACTGATCTCCTCCTAATGGAAAATGTTTTTAAATATTTCTCCAACAGCAGCAGTTAATCGCTCTCTGATGATTAACTGAAGATATTGTTACTGCAGACGCTGAAATATTCAGGTCACACAGCAAAAACCACGTTAGAACTGAAGGTAACAAGAAGGATGCCTGGAAGGTTTCCGTTCTTCTTCTTCATGTAGCAGGTAGTGAAGGTCGGCAAAGAAATAAATGATGCATTACTGCCACAAACTGGCAATGAGTGTCGACAAAACATATAATTTAAAAATAGATAAATAATACATTTAAAAATGTAATAAGGGACTAAATCCTCATTTACCATTTCAAGAATCAGTTGGATATTTTAGAGCCATCTTTTTTTCTTCCCTTTGTTTTTTGTACTGTTCCTTTAACTTGTTTGACACTTTCAATTTCTAATCTACTGAAATTTTGATCACAATTAAAGTTTCTCCTCCGACTACAAATATTTTTTCTCTAAGTTGAGTCCTGCTCCACACAGAAATATTTTCTGCCAACTGAATCAACCAACTTCAAGACTGACTTCAACCTATACATAAACTAACAAACTACAGTCATGTCCAGCTAAAAATTCATGTTTATTACTGCACTGGATTAAGAAGTTCTTAAATTCTGCAAAAAAAAATCCATAATACAAGAAGCATACATTCATCACATATTAATGTTTACCTCTAAATAAGTGCATTACCATCTGGTCCAACCATTGCAACAAAGGAAAGATAGAAAGCAGTGATGAATTAGAATCAGTGTCTCTGGGATTTTACAATTGTTTTTCTACATTTTTGCAATCAAAATCACTAATTTTGGAAATATTTGTAAGACCTTTTGCTGTAGTTTTTCCTCACTAGAAGGAAAAAAGTGAAAAAAAAAATAAGCAGACAGATTGGACACAAATATTTTTACTCTTTAAAGAAATTCAGCTCGATTTTAAGTCCCAAATAAACATGAAGCATAAAAAGGGAAGACAGGTGAGGATGAAAACAAAACATTATACATCTTCATTCAAATCACAACATATTGTAATAAATACTAAAATAAATCTATTTTCCAGTTTGTATTAATAAAACAAAAGGGATTTTAACCTTGATTTAGAAAAGCTGTTCCAAAATTTGACAAATCATTAAGTGTATATCTACAGGAGCCTGTGTGACTGATGTGCTCTACTGTCATAGTTTTGATGAAAAACCAGTTTCACCAGGTTCTTCCTGAGGCTTTGAAAGCAGCCACTGCTCAGAAATGTTCCCACTGGGGAAAGAATCACAGATCACTTTGTTCTAACATTATTTTTTACACTATATACATGGATCCAATCAGATTCGCCGTCTGTTCACTTTTCCTCACATTATTCTATAGCTGCTAATTCCTTCACAAGCAACCAGAGGAGTAATGGGGTGGACACTTTTAGCAGAGTTAGCAAGTACTGGCTGTTTAGCAGCAGCTAGCTAAGGTTTTTTGTCAGTCTCGTCTGTATGAGTTTTAAGGTGAAGAACTAAACTTTTTCTCCATCTGAAAGTTTGATCACAATGCTTACAAGAATATGGTTTCTCACCTGTGTGAATTCTCATATGGCAGGTCAGATCACTATGATGTATGAAAGATTTATCACAGGACCCACAACTAAACGGTCTCTCCCGGGTGTGAGTTCTCAGGTGATCGTCTAAACAGGCTTTCTGTGTGAAAGATCTGTCACACAGTTCACAGAGGTATGGCTTCTCCCCTGTGTGAGTTCTGAGGTGACGCAACAAGTTGCTACCATGTTTAAAAGATCTATCACAAAGTTCACAATGATATGGCTGTTCGCCTGTGTGAGTTCTGAGATGAGATAATAAATTACTTCTCTTTGTAAAAGATTTATCACACATATTACAAGGCAGCTGCTTTTCACCTGTGTGAGTTCTGAGGTGAGAAGCTAAATGACTGCTCCGTTTGAACGACTTTTCACAAATCTCACAAGGAAATAGTTTCTGCACAGGTCCGTCTGAGTGGTTCCTCATGTGAACCGTCAAGTACGACCGCCTGGTAAAATATTTATCACATATTTTACAATACGGCTTATCCTTCATGTGGGTTTTCAAGTGAGCAGTTAAGTAGTAAGGCTTAGTGAAACGTTTACCACAAATGTTACACTGGTGAAAATCTGATTTTTGCCCTTGTAGTTCTGAAATGTCCACACTGTCGTCATGATTTCTACTGGATCCTGAGTCGTTCTGGTTGCTTCCATCTTCAGGCTGGTTCTTGTCTGGTTCTGGTTCACTGTTGTGATTTTTTTGATCATTAGTTGGAGTCACCATAAAGGATTCAGGCTCCTCCTTCACTACAAGATGATATTTAACCTGATTGCAATCCTCCTCTTCCTCTTTAATCTTCATAGGTTCTGGATCTTCTGGTTCCTTTTTAATCTCTACAGGTTCTGGTTCCTCTTTTGTCTTCATCACCTGGTCCAGTTCTGGTTCTTTGTGGCACATTTCTTCATAAACACGAGTTGCTGTAGAGGTGCTGGTCTCCCGCTTCAAGATGAGCTGTCCGTCATCCTGAACGACCCACAGCTGGATTGTTTCTGCTTTATTTGGCCGTGGTTCTGGTTCCTCCCCTTCCTCTTTTATCCGTCTCTCTTTGTTAATGAGAAGATCATCAACCGGAACCTCTGAAGTAACAGACATGATGCCGTGGAAAACCTGAGGGAAGAACAGCAGAACATTAATAATGACATTTCTGTAAAAACCCAATAGATGAAGTCTGCAAAGAATTTCAGGGTATAAATATCCCAAAACTCTTGACTATAAAACAGCTTTTAAAGATAAACATGTAAAACTAGTTCGATTAAAATTATGTGTCTCAGGAGCTTCTGGGTAAGGTTGGAAAACTTGTCAAAAACTTTCACATTTAGAAAATTTCCATGTTATTAAAGGAAAGTGGTGGAAATTAAACTCCGATATAATGCTGGTCACATTTAAAAGAAAAATAAATGACAAGAAAGGTCACCTGTAATATAAGTATTTCTAAGCTGAATTAAGGATTCTTAGGATAAAGTTTTGTTGTGTTTTCCTAAATCCTACCATTTGGTTCAGTAAGTAATTTTCTTCTGCTAAAACAGGAGAATTAGTTTTCTCAGCTAGAATCAGATTTACTAAAACCAACAGACCCCCTGCAGCACGAATCTTTTGTCAGTCCTCCATGTTTACATGTCGTCCAGCCACCTGTCTGATTTTACAGCCTCAGTGACGTCAGAGGAGGATCATAAGTCAAAACACTGGACTCTTCCGGTGCCGTCAAAAAAAGAGCCCTCCATAATTTACTAAAGCCTACTGTGGAAAATCTGGATTTGGCATCTGGCTGTGTAATAGACACAGACAGACTTTATTTGTCATCAACTAAATTTAAAATGTGCATAGTTGGCAAAATTTTACTGCAAGACTCCACTAATAATATAATAAACAGTAATAAAGTATCAATATAAATATGGTAAGATGAATGGGAGCTTAGTAGTTTTATGGTATAAAGAAACGAAGTCCTTTTAATGTAACAAAATAATTGTACAACTGTACGTTTTATTTACTCTGGTTATTTTTGATATTATTTGATTGACTTGCTGAAATTCTAAAATGTAGCAAGAAATACTGTTTATACCATGAATCACAGAAGAATCCTAACGAAGCTGTAGATTACACTCCTTCTGGAACTCTCTTCTGTTTCACATCACGAAAACAACAAAAATAAACACATCAGGACCAAAATGCACTTCAACTCCTAACAAAACAGCCCGAAAACACAAACAGTGACGAATAAAGCAAACCATCGAGATGTAAACAAAACAAGGGAATGTCCTGCGTCCTCCGCGGGGAGAACTAGTTCCCTGATAATATTCTCTGTATTTCGGTGTTATTTTATTCAGAACCGTGATGTTAACATACCGGGAGGTTCCGAGATGACTTGGAGTTTCCAGTTGTATCCAGCAGTCTGAGCTGAGGATCGATATAGATGAATATTTCTCCGGCAGCAGCAGTTAGTCGATCTCTTATGAATTCTCTCAGATGATTAACCGAAGTTATTTTACTGTAGACACTAAAACATTAAGCCAACAAAGCAAAAATCGTTTTTTAACCGACGATAAACACAAAGAAACTTATAAGCTAACACTGTTAGCGCATTGTGTTTTACTTCCGCCGGATGTCGTCTTCATCTACTTTTTAAAAAACCTTTATTGAACAAAATGAACAAAACAGGTTTTCCATTAAAGAACAGCACAGTAAAAGCAAAGACAAAATATAATGTTTAAAGAATCCGTTGTGGAACAATAAAAAGATCAATTTAACTTATAAGTTTAATTTATTTTTCATATTCCCTTCATTGGCTGCCTGTTTCTTTCAGAATTGTTTTTGAGATTTTGTTTTTATTTTAAAAGTCCATATGGTCTGGCACTGAGCCTTTACAGACGCACAAGTATATCTCTGAGATCTCTGGATCAAAAACTTGGTAGTCTCGGTTCATGACTAGGGCAGACAGAACTTCTTTAGTAGCAGATATGCTCTGGTGTGTCCAAATTAGTTTGGATACACATGTACAGCACTTTGTTTTAATGGAGGACCAAAACCGACTTAATAAGAAATAAAAGAATAAATACATAAATAAAATAATAAATATATATCCAACATAAGAAATAAAAGAAGGAATATAAAAATAAAAGAAGAAATATATATTTTGATAAGAAATAAAAGCATAAATATACATTTAGTTTTTCCTTTTCCATGAGTTTCCGTCAAGAAAAATAAATATTTTGCTTTGCCTTTTTTTGCTTCTCCCTTTTCTGCTCGCTGTTTTTCGTTTGCTGTTTTTCTGTTGCATCGTTATGTTAATGAGGAGAGCTGCCTTCTATGTCTACTATTGGCCAATAGAGCTTTGGGACCAACGTCACTGCGTCAGACGTTGTGGGGCGTTTAGGTGCAGTCGCACGGTGCCATCTTTGCAGGTCACAGTTTATCAAACAAACAAACAAACAAACAAACTTTATCCCGGTGGTTTTATTGTGTTACCGACTGCAGTGAAGTGAACCTCCGAGCGCTTGAGGAGGGAGTTAGAGAACGGCTGGCCGAAATTAGCGCTCATAAATCGGATCAACCTTGAGCTAAACGCTGCTTGCTCGGCGGATATTGGAAAATCCAATATCCAACTCGAAACTAACTTCACTGCAGTCAGTAACACAATAAAACCACCGGGATAAAGTTTGTTTTGGTCTGTGGCCTGCAAAGATGGCACCGAGCGACTGCACCTAAACGCCCCACAATGTCTGACGCAGTGACGTTTGTTCCAAGGCTCTATTGGCCAGCTCTCCTCATTAACATAACGATGCAGCAGAAATACAGCAAATGAAAAACAGCAAGCAGGAAAACAGCAAACGGAAAAACAGCAAGCAGAAATACAGCAAGCAGAAAATGGAGAAGCAAAAAAAGGCAAAGCGAAATATCTATTTTTTTGATGGAAACTCGTGTGTAAGGAAAAGGAAAAACTAAATATATATTTATTATTTTATTTATATATTTCTTCTTTTATTTCTTATTATGTTGTTTTTTATGGATAAACAAGATTAGGAGGATGAAACTCAAATGTTGGGGGTGCAAGAAATATTGTACGAGGATGTCAGTAGAAACATTATGCATTATGTCATCACAAACAATTTGGAGAAAAACAAATAGAGGCGGAAACTAAGCGGCTTGTCTGTTTCTGGGGTAGATCTTCGTGTGGGACTTCCGGCGGAAGTAAACAGCAAGGTGCTAGCAGCGTTAGCTTCTTGGTTTCTTTCTGTTTATAGTCGCTTAGAAAACGGTTTTCCTGTGTGAAAAAACATAACTGTGCACACAATAACGTCTTCGGTTCACCAGAGAGCGACTTAATGCTGCTTCCGGAGAAATATTGAACAGCATCGTCCATTAGCAGGAAGAGATCGATAATCAGCTGAGACTGCAGGATAAAAGCTGGAAAACCCAAATCATCTGGGAACCTCCAGGTAGTGTTTGCTAATCAAAGCTATTCTGATACTTTGCCACGTTGCTTAAATTATCTTCTAATTCATATTTAGATTATACAGGGCTATTGAGATTACTTTAAATTGCTCTGGGGCGAAAGCTAAAACACCTTGTTTTAAATTGAGCTTAATTACATATCTGCTTAAGAAATATGCATTGAAAAACATAAATTAAAATAAGGAATTCTGACAGCTACCGTGGTTTTAGACAGGATATTCTGATCAGCCTGGTTTTGTCCTCTCCTGAATAAAAAGCTGTTATTACATCCTAGATATTAGATTTAAGATGCTGATCCCATTTCAGCAAAGGATCAAGAGTATCTGAAGAGGAATGTTTTGGCGAAAGCTAATATAAAACAATTTGTTTCACAGCTTTGCAGTGTGGATGGGAAAAAGCTAATATTTACAACTATGAAATAATTATATGTATTAATCGGACCAGCTTAAAACTGAAGTATGTAACTTTTAAAAATAATATGTATATATTTACATATTTGTTCAAACTATCATCATTTTGTGACAACAAAATATGAGATTAATAATCTGAGAAGATCAAGATCCACCACCGCCTTAGTATTTTACTGTTGTCTGAGAAAATGCACCACTCCTGGTCACAAACAGCCAATCAGAGCCAGGAGGAGTGGCTTAGAGCTCTCACTCATTCCAGTGTATGTGCTGCTAAATGTGCTAATGGCAGAAAAACAACTTAAGTTCCAGGAAAACTGTTTATCTGCTGCCAATGGTGCCATGCTAATGTTTGTTGCTGTAGTTCCTGATATGTCTTGTTTTCTCTCTTTCTGTGTAAAAGCAGACTTCTAGAATGTTTTTCCTTTATCCTTAGCTCTGTCCTCTATTCTTATCTTCTTTTGACTCTTAACTTTTTGTCTTGCTTCTCTTTTCTTCTTCTCTTTTCCCTTTTTTTCTACAGATACTGCAAATTCATAGTTTAGATTTCTACACCCCTTTGTTACAGATTCAACCTCTTTCTTTATCTGCTGCATGTGGATCATGGTTCCTTCTGCTGTGTATGTTCTCAAAAAAGTCTGCTGAAGGGAATTCACACCATCCCATGAAAGTTTTTTTCACCCTAACCATACCTCATTTCACATCATTTTATGTTATGCACTATAAGCAATGTGTTCATAACCAAGCTTAAAATCAAGTGTTCCAACACATACTGTTGATTGAAATTTTAACATGTTTTTGTTTTTTGTTTTTCTTATTTCAGAGTTGCTATTATTAGCAAGATGTTCTTGCTAATCAGACCAAAACAAAATGTCTATTTTGGACCTGAGGGGAACTGAATCTCTATAAACTGAAGGAAGAGCAGAAAACCTGGAACAAACACGAGTAAAAGAATCAGAACCTCTCCAGATTGTAAAGGTAGAAGATAAGACATGGATATTTTAGTTACAACAGGTTCTAGATCTTTTGAAAACAAAGAACCAGTAGAACCAGAATTGCAACAAATGAGGCGAAATGATTGTCAATCAGAATCTCAACAACTGGTTAAGATTGAGGCTGAAGGCATCAGTCTAGATGATAGCCAGGATGCACCAAAGCAGGAGACTGAGATCATAATGGTAACTGTTTCTGGATCTCTTGAAATCAAAGAAGAACAGCTAGAATTAAAATTGGAACAAAGGAAGGAAGATGATTGTCTACCAGAATCTCAGCGATTGGTAAAGATTGAGGCTGAACGCATCAGTCAGGACACAAAACAGAATTTACCAAAGCATGAGCTTGATTCCATAATACTAAATGTTTCTGGATCACTTGAAATCAAAGAAGAACCAGTGGAGCTGGAATTGGATCTAATGAAAGAAGATGATTGTCAATTGGGATCTCAACAGATGGTAAAGGCTGAGGCTGAAGGCATCAGTCAGGATGACAACCAGGAGGTATTTAAGCAGGAGATTAGTACTGTAATGGTGGCCGATTCTGGATCTCTTCAACTCAAATTGGAACCAGGAGAACGAGATCCTGAATATTTGAAGGAAGAGGACGAAGGATCAGGACCTCAGCAGATGGGAAAGAAAGAGGCTGATAACATTGCCCAGGAAGTACTGAAGCAGGAGAATGAGACCTTAACCGTAACAGCTTCTGGAGATGAATCAGAGTACCAACAACCTGAACTGAATGGAAAAAAAATCCTGTGTCAGAACATCGTTAAAGCAGAGCACCATCAGGATATAAAAACTGAGAAAGCTTCAGGATCCAGCAGAAATGAACAGCAACAGAAGAGAGCTCAGAAAAGCAGAGGTCAATGTGATGATGAAGAGAAAATGATAAAGGACAAAAAGAATGACAAAGTAAAAAAATGCCAAAAATGTAGTGTTTGTGGTAGAAATTTTAACCGCAAAGAGCATTTAATGGTTCACATGCGAACCCACACAGGTGAGAAGCCTTTCTCATGTGTAACCTGTAGGAGGAGCTTTAATCGCAAAAATAGTTTGAATATCCATATTAGAACTCACACAGGTGAGAAGCCTTTCTTGTGTCCAAGATGTGGGAGGAATTTTACTTCCAAAAGTAGTTTGAATGGCCATGTAAGATCTCAAACAGGTGAGGAGCCGTTCACATGTAAAATATGTGGAAAAGTTTTTTGTCTAAAACGTAGTTTGAGTAGGCACATGAAAAGTCATACAATTGCCAAAAACCTTTCTTGTGAGGAGCAAAAGTTTAATTCTCCAGACCAAACTCCACCTGAAGAGCCTCTAACTCAAACAGATTTAATCTGTGAGAGCTGTGGAAAAGTCTTTATTTGTAAAACTACATTGACATGCCATATGAAAATTCATACAGGAGAAAAGCCTTTCCCTTGTGTTACATGTGGAGAATCTTTTCAGGAAAGCTGCCTATTGACTAACCACACTAGGGTGCACAAAGGAAAGAAACCATTTTGTTGCACTATATGTGGAAAATCTTTCACTAGAAGAACTCATTTGAATATCCACATTAGAAATCACACAGGTGAGAAGCCCTTTCCATGTGGAAAGAGCTTTTCTGCACAAAATAGTTTGAAAAGACACACAAGATCTCACACAGGAGAGAGACCTTTCTCATGTTTGACCTGTGGAAAGAATTTCAATCAAAGACGTTACTTATCTGCTCATTTGAAAACTCACACAGGGGAGAAGGCTTTCTCATGTTTGGTCTGTGGAAAAAGTTTTCGTAAAAGACATAACTTGTCTGCTCATGTGAGAGCTCATTCAGGAGAGAAGCCTTTCTCATGTATAACCTGTGGAAAATCTTTCAGTAGGAAAAATAGTTTGTGTCTCCACAAAAAAATTCACACAACTGAGAAGCCTTTCTCATGTATAATATGTGGAAAATCTTTATGTAGTTCTAATGGTTTGAAAATTCACATGAGAACTCACACAGTTGAAAAACCTTTTTCATGTATTACCTGTGGAAAAGGTTTTAAATGGAAAAGTAGCTTGTATATTCACATGAGAAGTCATACCAGTGAGAATCCTTTCACATGTATAACTTGTGGAAAGGTTTTCACTAAAAAATATAGCTTGTATATCCACATGAGAACTCACACGGGTGAGAAACCTTTCTTATGTATAACTTGTGGAAAATCTTTCAGTAGAAGAAATAGTTTGAATAGGCACATGAGAACTCACTCAGTTGAGAAGCCGTTTTCATGTATTGACTGTGGAAAAGGTTTCAAATGGAGAAGTGGTTTGAGTTACCACATGAGAACGCATGGAGATGAAAAGCCTTTCATGTGTATAACCTGTGGAAAAGGCTTCACTGAAAAATATAATTTTGATATCCACATGAAAAGTCACACTGGTGAAAGGCCTTGTCATGTCTAACCTGTGGGAAAACTTTTAGTAGGAAACATACTTTGAAAAGGCACATGAGAACTCATGTGAAAGTGCCTGTGTAATCTTTAATTTCCCTTCTGTGACTTAAGGTAAAACTTTTACCCAAATAAGTAGCTTAAAATACCCTACTGAGAAAAAGTGAAGAAAACACCTGTCTAAAGAGAAGAGCTGAGTGGAGAAATTTAAAAGTGGGGCTGTTATCGGGTTACTGTTAGTTGTAAAATCTTTAAACCAATTTTTCATGCTGACTAATTTTTATAGTCATCCCAAATTGGACCCTTGTCTTTTTGGGAGATGTCTGAGAACAGCTGACTTGTCAGGTTAAGCCTGAATAAACTGATCACAGCAGTAGGGTGTTTGTCTGAAAGGCAATGGAAAGTTAAAACTGCTGCTGTCAAGTTATTTTCTATTTTCTTTGTTTTTGAACTTTTGTAAAAGGTTTCTAAATCAGATGTGTCACCCTGGTGTGTTTTGTTTTAAAATATTTAATGTTAATGTTTAATCTTCATGTTTTTATTTTCGTGTGGATGTGTAGCTTAAGAATATAAACAATTGGAGAATGGAAAATATCAAAGTTTTTTTGTTCTTTTCATCAGGTTGACAGTTTCTTTCATGAGTGTTCAGGAAGCATTAATGGCTAATTATGGGATGGTTTCTGAGTGATGAACTGTAGCAAATTATCACAATAAATATTTTTGCTTTGTTTTTCCACAGATTGTATTGAAATGATTTATTGTGTGAGATAATAAAAGGATGCATTTAATTATCCTTAAACCAGAGATTTATTCTGTAACTTTGCAGAAAAAAACAATGAAATTTCTGGGCTTCAAAAGTTGAAATTTTGCTACAGTGGGACAGCTTATGATTATTGATGGGGATAAAACCAGTTAGTGAGGATGAGAAATATGAATTGAATTTCTGCTTGGTGTGCAGGAATTAAAACTAAAAGCATGTATGCTTGGTTCATAAGGAACGGTTCAATTGAAAAAAGAAGCTTTCTTTTCAGTGAATATACTTCAAAAATATTTTTACACAAGCTTAATTGGCTAACTCCAAGAACACAAAGCCTTAAAAGATGGTCTCTGAGAACAGTTCTTAAAAATGGAGCCAGTGTTTTCAGCAAAGTTGAGCTGACTGTCCAGGAACGACCCAAAGTATTTAAAATCTGCCACAGTTTAAACAGGTTGGCCATTGAGTGAAACTGGAACCACTTTCAGGTCATGTTAGTCATTTAATTAGCTCTACTTCCTTAAGAAAATGAAAAAATATGGTTTTATTAAGGAATTTGCCTTTTATGGTGCCAGTAATGCCAGAATTAATGGTAAATAATAAATACTTTGTGTGATTCTGATTTAGCGATGTAATTATGTTAGTTGTTTTACATCAGTGGTTTCCAAACTATTTCTGGGCCCCTCCTATGGCTTACAAATAACTGTCTGGTTGAACGATGTGTGTGAGCGAAGGAGGGGTGGATTCTTAGAGACTCCCTGTTATACTCGGCCTCGGCTCCAGACGAATAAGGGGGGAATCAACTTTTTGGGGGGCAAAATGAATCGTAGCTGAACATAGACAACAACATCAGTAGCCTACAAGCTACTTGTTAACAAGCTTAAGGTTCTGTATTGATATTAGCTAGTCATCCTTTAGCTAACATTACCAGCATCCACCAGCTTTACTCAACAGTCGGTTAGTTTGGAGGGAAAAACTGTGAAAAGTTCTTTGCATTTTTCTGGTTTGCTGCCGTGATTCTAACACACCTGCAGCAGCAGCAGGTCTCCTTCACAGGTGTAAATTCAGCGCAAGCGTCGTAGCGCTCATGTTGCGTTTAAAGGCGGCTCGGAAAAACAGGTTACCACATGTTAACAACGGATTAAACAGTTTTAACTACTGATAAAAGTGACACAGGACACGGATATGGGAAGTGTGGAAGCCTCTACTGTATCAAATTGACAGGAATAACAGAGAGTTGGCCATTCTAAGGTAAAAACCCAGCGCATACAGCGTTCATGTTCTTCCCGCGCCCCCCCTTCAGAGGCACGGCACCCCCCCTAGGGGGCGCGCCCCACAGTTTGGGAACCTCTGTACTACATCCACACCACTAGAGGCAGTAGTAGACCCGAAAAGATGCAACTAAGGAGCAGATTTAGAAGTACACAGAAATCTACAGAATTTAAGATCTGTGAGTTGCGCTGAAGAAAATAAAAGAGAGAAGTTCAAATACATGCTGAGAGTGAAACTCCTTCCTAAAGGTGAAGATGTATCGGACTTTAAAAGAAAATAAAAATGGGAGACCGTGAATAACATAGGAAACGGCACCATCTTCATTCCGGAGTGTAATGGTCCCATTTCCAAATGAGGTAAAAGTCTGCCATGTGGTCCGTCCCGCCCCTTCCTGTTTGCTGCAGCCAGGTCCTTCTCTCACGGCCGGACTGCACTCACTTCAACTGACACTTTTTATTATTTCTAGCACATCAGCTAGCAGGCAGCTGCTGCTGCTAGACGGGATTATTGGTTGCGCTGTACGAAGCGCATGCGACCGCATTGTTCCTGAAAACGGCGGGAAAGAAGAAAAACAAATCGGAAAATGGCGGTGGGGGCATGAGCCACATCCTACAATAGCTGCCAGCAGTTAGTTGCGGCTATATAAGGTTTACTACGGTAGGAGTTCAGTAGAGGAGCAGCAGAGAACAGAGCTGCTCGTTTTGTTTCCTCGCCGTTTGGTGCCTTTGTAGCTGTGGTTGTTTCATAGCCAGCTTTCAGGTATGAAGCAGAGCCATCTTGATTTAGTTACTCAGTTAACTGAGCTTCATTAGTTGTTCAGTCCACTTTCATAAACCATCTGGCCCAAATGGGATCAGAACCACAAGAAGTGGAAATGTTTAGATAATAATATAATAAAGTTTATATTAGAATGAAGCATTTCATTAATATTTTCCCCCGTAGCTCACAAAAGTTAGACATTAACGCAGATATCTGCAACCTGAAGGTCTTTAGGTCCTAGATTGACCCATAATAACTGAGCTGCTTTTCATCAGAAAGGTTAGAAAAAGTCTTAACAGTTTCTTGGTTTTGTCCAATTAAACAAGAAAAGTAGAGCAAAACATGCAAAATAACTACACATATTTAACATACAGAGAATCAGTATATAACTGAAACTGAGCATATAAAATTAGATCTGTTCAAAGGTATTTATTATAGTAAGCAATGAAAGGTTGCCACATTGAATACCCATTTGTTCTTTGCTTATTTTTTTCTAGTGGTGCATTACATAAATAATGATATTTTGATGAGTAGGAGGAACTTTAGTTTTGCATTCTAATAAAATTAAATATCTGACCAACAGCATCACAAAGCTTAACACTGAATTATCTTGTGAAGAACTCGGATTAATATCTGTGGGCACAACGTCAAGTAAAGACGTTCCAGGATGAACCGGCGTTGGCTGCTTCACAGGGATTATATTCTGGAACAACAATGTCAGGGTTACGAAAGACATCCTTCACTTTAATAATTAAGTAGATGTTTGTTTGATATAAAGCATTCAATTAAAATTAACTGCCAGCCGATTTATTGGTGCCGATTTCCTTAATTTTGGGAGATCGGCTGATTTTTACATGTGGAGCCGATCTTATCCACCGATGTTATCAACCTCAGCAAAGGTCTAAAAATCAACCACTGTGCTTTTCTTTTCTCCTGTGAGAGAGGCTGGACTGACAAACCGGCCGACCAGGTCATGTCTGCACATGTACAGTTAACAATAGTCACCCCATTATTGCCAATTTAAGTCTGGCTTTTCAAAAAGTCGATAATCGGTGATCGGCCAGAAAACTGCAATTGGTGCAGCCCACCAGACAGGAATGTTTACGTCTATGAATGTTTTGGTGAAAACATTTAACTTAGGCTGTTACTTTCAATGTTCACATAGATATTAAAATCTGCTGTTATATTACATTACCAGCATTAACACAATGTCAGGTAAAGAAGAGTCAGATAAAAAGATTCTGATGAACAGCTGGACGATACAAAAATTACAAGCAGAACTGGCTTCAGTGCTTTGCAATTTGGATGACAAACTATTCAGATATTTGATGAGTAGAATCATAACTATTGGATATTTTTGTATATTGGGTATTTTTTAAAGACCTGTTTTGTCTTAATAAATGTGGAATATAATTTTTGACATCAAATGTATTTTTTATTAGAAAAATATTTGCCATGTACAGGAGACAGGAAGGTAACAAACTTCTGATAAAATTCATTAATTGATTTGTTGTTGATGCAAACCAATAATACAACTGAGGGAGAAATAAAGGGTCATTCTGTAAGAAGATAAATTGTGTTTCAAAACAAACATGGATCTACAGAACAATTTTACAATGTAAACAAGGATCTGGTCCAGCAGCAGTCCTGTTCAGTTTCTATCTGGTAATTTAGCTGAATATGATCTTTTGTGATCATTTTCTTTTGTGATGTAGCAGAAGGTATCTTCACTGATTTATTCGCCTTCATTTTTTGTTGCTTCACTATTTAGCATCTGATTGAACATTTCTCTTTAATTTGTAACAGTAGGAATGGAGCAGCTGGGAAGGTCGTCTCAACCAGAAAACTGAGTCTTACAGATCATCGTCTTTGTCTCTGCCTATGAAGATGTATTCAGACAGACAGCATTAACTTACAGGAGGTTTACAAGTAATGTTTTACTGAGCATTTAAAGTTCCTCTCAGACATAATTTTCGTAGCATTAGCTTATATGATGTCTTGTTTTTTCCCTATCTGTCTGCCTAATAGGGAAAGTATCTCCAATTGACACTTTAGTGTTTGCCTTATTGGCTAAAGAAGTTTATCCTAGCGACAATGAGCATTTTCCCACCTCCCTCATAATGCTAAATTGCACATATTTGTCCAAACTTGTCAAAATTCAGCATATGTTTTATGCTAATTTTTTATTTGTCCAGTAGATGGCACTGCAACTTTATGTAAANCGGTATCCGTAGCCAGTCTTGTTGATGATTTGGCTAAGGGGGTTCAGGGTGCAGCTCACTAAATATGAAAATAATGAACCAGCAACTGTAAAAGTGCTGAATGTAGATTATCAGCTTTTCACCACTTTAGCATCCTCATAGTTTGCGGATAGAAACTACGGTAATACAGATGCTTTTGTACTTTAGTAGCTCAAGTGTATTTGTCTATAATTCAGAATAATGATATTATTCCTGGCTCCTCTTTACACTCAGGTGCAGCGTATGAAGGAAACAAACGTCAGAAACACGACTAACAGGTGAATTCAGGTAAACTGAATTTTTCTGTGGTGATAAACTTCTTTGGACACACATTTTATGCAGAAATGAATTGAAGCACATCATTACACCTATAAACACAACAGAAACACTTGTCTGAAAATAAACAAAATGATTTAATTAAAAAAATTATAAACAGTACAGAAACAAGAAAATAAAAAATGTTTATTATTTTGGTATCTCCCATCTTACAGCAGTGAAAAAGAATAAATATATAATAGGACCCTTTTCTCTAAATATGAAATAATCACATAATTTCAGGTTAAAAACATCAAATGCTGGGTAATAAGAAGAGTCCAATAAATTAAAACGGTAAGGAGTAAACCTTGTGAACACTGCAGTAAACCGACATTACAATGTGCTTTACAGGAGTCAAAACTACAACCAACAGGTGAGTTTATTTGTATTGCAACATTCATACAAAAGAACATTTAAAGTGCTTTAATAAAAGATCTCAACATTTTGCTTTAAAAAGAGAGAACTCAACATCTCAGAGAAACAAAAGTTAAAATCCTTCAGTCATCAGTGTGGCTTTGGATCAAATGATGAGGAGCAGAGACACTGAAAGCTGCCTCACCTGGTTTGGTTCTGGAAACATTGAATCGTCAGCTGCATGAAGATGTGATGGGTCTGCATGCTTTATACTTGATGAACAACTCAGAAATAATTCAGTGATTTATAGATGAGCAGCAGAATATTACAGTTCATTTTCCTGGTGTTGGTCAGGACTCTGGCTGCAGAGTTCTGCAGCTGACTGGCTGATTAATTTTTATCTTCATGTTTACAGAGGTCAGTAAAGACACCATTACAATTATTTTCTGTACTGAAGGTAAAGGCATGCACCAGATTTATTTTTCTTGTNAATTGCACATATTTGTCCAAACTTGTCGAAATTCAGCATATGTTTTATGCTAATTTTTTATTTGTCCAGTAGATGGCACTGCAACTTTATGTAAAGACCTCACAAAGACACATCTTTTCTTTTTGTAAAGGCTTTACTTTACAAAAACAAACTAAAGGGACTGAATTGTCCCTTGTTTGTTGGTTTTTACCCATTTAGTTAAAAAGTTATTTAGTTTTTTAACTAAATAACTGCTTCCTACAAAAAGTGTATCTCATATTTCATGACCTCTCACTTGTATGAGTTCTCATATGATAAGTCAAAGCACTACTTTTTCTAAAAGATTTAACACACAACTTACAGGGATACGGCTTCTCTCCTGTTCTCATGTGTTCAGTTAAGGCTCTTTGCTTGGTGAAAACTCTTCCACACGTCAGACACGAAAAAGGTTTCTGGCCTGTGTGGGTTCTTACATGAATAGTCAACTGACCACCATATCTGAAAGTGTTACCACAAAAGTTACATGAATATGGCTTCTCACCTGTGTGAGATCTCAAGTGCACCATCAAGTTAGACTGTTGGGTGAAATCTTTTCCACAAGTCAGACATGAGAATGGTTTCTCACCAGTGTGAGTTCTAAAGTGACGAGTTAATTCATTAGGCTGTCTGAAAGATTTATCACACAGTTCGCAGGGATGTGGTTTCTCGTCTGTGTGAGTTCTCAGATGTTTAGCTCTATTACTGTGGTTAGTAAAAGATTTACCACATAATTTATAAGTATATGGCTTCTCCCATGTGTGAGTTCTCATGTGGTCTGTCAAGTACTTGCGCTTAGTGAAGTATTTACCACATACTTCACAAGAGGACAAATTAGTGTTTTGCGTTTTTGGTTCTGAATTGTCCATATTGTCTCTGTGATTTCTGGTGTCCTGTGGTCTCCTCTCTGTCCTCAGGTCTTCATCTCTACTGGATCCTGAATCTTCCTGGTTCTCATATTCAGTGTGGTATTCAGAGAGCAGCTGGTCTTTGTTTAGTACTGGTTCACTACTGTCTTTTTGCTCACAAGTTGAGGTTATTATAAAAGTCTTGGTTTCAGGCTTCATTACAAGCTGTTCTTCATCTTGTAACAGGATATCCTCCTGTTCTTCTTTAATCTGAACACATTCTGGCAGTTCTTCTTTAAACTGCACAGGGTCTGGCTCCTCCTCCTTCATCTCTATAGGTTCTGGTTCCTCTTTTGTCTCCATCATCTGCTGCAGTTCTGGTTCATCGTCACCAGGTGTCACCATAGCGGTGTTGGTCTCCTGCTTCACCAAGACCTGCCCTTCATTCTGAAAGATACACTGTTCAACCTGTTCTTCTTTGACTGGTTGAAGTTCTGGTTCCTCTTTTGTTTCAGTTGGCTGCATTTCTGCTTCCCCCTGTTCCTTTATTTGTCTAATGTTTATCTTTTTCTCAACAACTAAGGTCTTCTTTTCAGTAACAAGAAGCTGATCAGCATCAACCTCCCATGTAGTAACAGACATGATGCTGAAGAAGGCCTGAAGAAATAAAGAACAATAGGAAGTTAATGATTTTTTTGTGAAATGGCCTCTTGTATCATGTCCAGAGGATCCCAATGCATTTCACACCCTGATGGTGTCAAGCTACTGTGCAGTAGCCACAGGTTCCTTAAGGCAGTCTGACAGAGGCAAGGCTGTAACGCTACTGACCACCACCAGCAAGCAAGATGGGTGAAGTGCCTCGATGGAAACGGACAGAGTGGGGTTCGAAGCAGCCACCCACTGATTACAGGATGAACTCCTACCACTGGTGCCACCGTCGTCTCTTCAGAAAACTGAACCAAATAGTTTTCTGTTAGGTCTTGTACTGCTTCAAAGCCAGTACAAGTAGAGTTTTAAATATGGCTCTCACAAGCTTGTCCAGATTGGCTGCAGTTCCCTTTGAGTCTTTTGGCTTTAGCTCCTGACAAAATGTCAGTTCTGGGGTTCTGCAGGGTTCAGTGCTTGGACCACCATTAAACAGCATGGGATGCATGTCTCTTGTTAGGAGGATTATTCTCAGCTGTAATCATCTATGAATCCCAATCCAGAAGACATAAACGTCTGCATTACTTTTAGGGAAATCAATTATTAGAGGCTGATTCCAGTCATTCTCCCTTAGTTTGTGTCAGTTCTTCAAAGACTGCCCTCCTTCAGTTTCTTTTTTCAGTCCTTATCCATAATCCATTTGCTTTATTTGCTATTAGATAAGACAAATAACATTTGTTTCTGATATGATTTCAAATTTTTGGGAGCATTTAAAAATATCCAGTATAAAGGTGACTTTAGTTTCCATTGAATCACTTTCAATGTGGATTGATTGTATGAGCTGCACTTAAGGTCATTGCTGCGGCCATGAAGTGATTTGCGGAAGTGTAGCGACCCGAAATGAACTGAGGGTTACACATTTCTTGCTGGTGGACACCCATAGACATAATATAAGCATAGACGCCTCATGGACCGCTCCGGCGCAGGAAATACGGCGGCCATCTTGGAGCGGTATACCCTCCTACTTTGCTCAATCAAAACAGCAGAAGATGCCTCAGCACTGAGGGATATTGTTGTTCTGGTCGATGGATTACTCAATTAGTGGATTACTGATGCGAGGGCTCCACAGACAACATTTCACAAGTAAAATGGACACATTATTGTGTATATATTGTGATTAGAATATCACTTTA
>NW_006800179.1:509553-517372 GCF_000485575.1 Poecilia formosa
AAATTCAGCATATGTTTTATGCTAATTTTTTATTTGTCCAGTAGATGGCACTGCAACTTTATGTAAAAACCTCACAAGGACACATCTTTTCTTTTAGTAAAGGTTTTACTTTACAAAAAAAAAAGTAAAAGTAGATTTATCACACAGTTCACAGGGACTGATTTAGTTTTTATCTTCATGTTTACAGAGGTCAGTAAAGACACCATTACAATTATTTTCTGTACTGAAGGTAAAGGCATGCACCAGATTTATTTTTCTTGTAAAAAATTTATCCTGGCAATGTTTTTAAGATGACTATTTAAAACTGTGGTTTTAAAGAGAGAGAGAGAGAGAGAGAGAGAGAGAGAGAGAGAGAGAGAGAGAGACAGAGACCACCTGTGGAGGGTGAGAAGGGATTTTTTATATATATATATATAGGAAGTGGAGTTTCACTTGTGAAAGTAAATGTGCTGGGGCTGACCTAGGCACTTAGACAACAATAAATAGGTACAGATTCACCAGATTAAGCACCTGATGAGTTGGAACGGGAGCAGCTTAATGAGGGGAACACAAGCCCTTCATTAAAACAGCAGCTTGTTGGTTTCCAGATATAAAGAAAAATGGATTCACAGTTTTGTAGGTGTTGAGCAACGAAAATATGTGTTCTATGGTGGATTTATAATTTAATGAACGTAATTATTTTAGTTGATAATTTATGTGTAAGCAACCTGCATACAGTGTTCTAAAGGGGGAAATAACACAGGGTCCTAATACAAATTTAATAAAAATGAGCCAGTGAGTTTATTTTATGAATTATTTAAAAAAAGCTCTCAGACCTTAAATGAGATGATTTCCTTATTTGTCCAGTAGATAGCATTGTTGCTTTGAGAATAGACAGATATTGGCATTTTCCTTTAATATTGAAACCAATTTAATTTTTACTCATTAGTTAGCAAAAAAGAACTAGCCTTTTGTTGGACTGTGAATGGTGGCTTCTTATTTCTATGAGTTCTCATGTGAACTGTCAAATTAGACTGCTGGATGAAACCTTTCCCGCAGGTTAGACAAGAGAAAGGCTTCTCACCTGTGTGGGTTCTGAGGTGGCGAGCCAAACCACTGGGCTGGATGAATGATTTATCACACAGCTCACAATAGTAAGGCTTCTCCCCTGTATGAGTTCTCATGTGGACAGTTAGGTTAGACTGCTGGCTGAAATCTTTTCCACAAGTCAGACATGAGAAAGGTTTCTCACCTGTGTGAGTTCTTAAGTGATGAGCCAAGTGATTAGGCTGTGTGAATGATTTATCACATAGATCACAAGGATATGGCTTCACACCGGTGTGTGTTCTGGTGTGTCTGGCTCTGGTGCTATGGTCAATAAAAGATTTACCACAAAATGTACAGGGATACGGCTTCTCTCCTGTGTGAGTTCTCATGTGGACAGTCACATATTTGCGCTTCGCAAAACACTTCCCACATACTTCACATGACGGCAAATTTGTTTTATGTCCACTATGATTTGAATTGTTCACAAACTCCCTGTGATTTCTGGTGTCCTTAGGTTTCTTCTCTGACTGCAGATCTGTGTCTCTTCTTGATCCGGAGTCTTCCTGGTTGCTTCCTTGCTGATGTTGGTTCTCATCTTCTTGGTGGTTTGCAGAGGGGAGCTGGTTCTTGTTTGGTTCCGGTTCATGGCTGTCCTTTTGCTCACACGCAGGAGCCCTTATAAAGATTTCAGCTTCCTGGTTTATGTCAAGATGCTTTTCATTCTGATGACAAGAGTGGTCCTCATGTTCCTCTTTAATCTGAATAAGTTCTGGTTCGTCATCTTCTGTCTTCTCTACAGGTCCTGATTCCTCCTTTGTCCCTATTACTGGCTGTAGTTCTGGTTCCTTGTGGAATATTTCCAAGGTGATGTTGGCCTCCTGCTTCACTAATAGCTGCCCTTCATCCTGAATGATAAAACGTTCAACCTGTTCTTCTTTAATTGGTTGAGATTCCAGTTCCTCTTTCCTGTCAGCAATATGCTGTGGCTCTGGTTCCTCTTTTATTTTTACAATGTTCGTTATCTTGTGTTCAACTTTGTTTCTCTCTTCATTCACAAGAGAACCACCATCAAGAACCTTCCAAGTGACAAAAGACATGTTGTTGTGGAAGATCTGAAGGAATGAAGAACAGTAGAACAATTCAGAAAAATGTGTTGATGAAGATCTTCACAAAGAGTTGAGTTATAAATATAAATTATTTATATTCTGTTTTGCCAGAAAATCGAGTACAATGTAGTAATACTTTCAGGTATCATAGTGCCGAGTTGTTTGCATAGATCTCCATATCACAGTCACACAATTTATTATGTAAAGATTTTTCCACTTCTAATAAAAACAAACCAAAGACAAACAAAAGGCAGCAAAATACATATCAATAGCATCACCTTACTGGGAGAACAGATGTGTCATAAGTGAGATATGTACATGTCATAGCTGAGACGGTCAATGAGGAAACTCACTAATATTGGCTGTAACTGTTCATAAAACGTGGTTCTCTTACTTCTAAACTTATATTTGTTCCTGACAGCTGGTAGCAACGTAACATGTAATGTTACGTTGTACTCTGAGTTAGCTTCTCCATTAGCTTGGAAGCTAACTGGTCTCTGTCAGGGTGTTGTTGTTAAAACATAGAGAAATTAATTAAAGGGAGAGTTTAATATTATCTGAGCTTAAAAGGGACAATAAGGGAAGAAAAAAGAATCACTTAATTTTTCTATTCAGTATTGAATCAGCTTCACCTTTTGACTCCTGCATTCTCATCTAATGTCATTCAAATTTTTCACATCTCCCATTTGGAAAAATAATTGTCCACCCATTAGGAAGTGATTGCAATATGATCCACAGATTAAACTTGTTATAAATATTAATATTTTCTCTCTGGTATTTACGCTGCAAAAACAACAGAAATCAAGAACAAGCGCTGAAATATCAATATTTCAATTCACTTTAAGGTTTCTACATTTCAACAGTCCAAACTGAAACAGTGGTTAAAGTCTGTTGTGAACATAACGGAACGACTATATGAGGGTTTCAACCTTTTGTTTCGCTGTAGCATTTATGAGGTCTAGACGCAGCAAAACCTCTTAAAAAAATGAACCTCACTCCAAGATGGTCAAACATCCCCCAGCAGACTGCAGATAAAACCTGTTCTTAGGAAGAATTTTAGTTTAGATGTTTATTATTTGGAAGCCACCGGTCTTAACTTTGTTCAAGCAATTCAAACTCTTTATTTTGTCCCGGTTAAATCCTGACAGATTAACAAAAACAAACGGCGACAAACGAAGCAAATCATCGAGCTGTGAAAAAACACGGTCGCGCCTTTCTTCATCCGCGACATCAACTAGTTCCCTGATCTTATTCTCTGTACTCCAGTATTAGTTCATTCAGAACAGGAGGGTTAACGAACCCGGAGATTCTGAGATGATGAGCGGTTTCCTGATCGATCTCTTCCTCCTAATGGACGATGTTTTTGAATATTTTTCCTGCAGCAGCAGCTAGTCGCTTTTTGATGATGAATAAAAGATTTTGTTATTGCAAGTACTTAAGTATTCACCTCACACAGCAAAAGTCGTCTTCTAACCGATGATACACAGGAGGAACCGTTGAAGCTAATACTGTTAGCATCTCATTGTTTACGTCCGCCGGAAGTAGCACATGGGAATTCCCACAGAAACAGTTGGGGCTCTTTAGGTTCCGCCTGGAGGAAAAAACTTTTGTATTTCTCCGGACGTTTTAGATCTCGTAATGTCAGTATTAATGTAGAGCAATAAAAGACAAACAATAAAAAATAGCTATAAAGTAAAACATAAGATGAATCTATTATAGTGAAATTAAAACAAAACAAAATTACCTTAGGAATATATTTTTATTATTATTATCATTACAATAAGGCTCATTATGTGCAGCAAACTAGGGCAAACAATAAGGACATGTTAACAAAAATGTAATTATAGAAATAACTAATTTTTTTGCTTGTAAAGATATATCAAAGCTTATTAAACCCATCATTGTTTTGACCAATTATTGGAAGACTTTTGGAAAATAATTATTCTAAGCAGAAGAGCTTATTGATAAGCTGTTAAAGGTTTAATAGATTCAAGTCATTTTAAATATACCATATTGCCTGCAAAACAGTAAAAACTCTGTTATTTAAACAAAATATGAAACAGAGATCACCTAATGTGAATAAACAAAATCTTTATTGAGATAACTTTGCAAAATGTTGGTATTCAAAAGAAAAAGCATCAGTAATAGAATTCAACAGCAAAAAACTTACTCTTAATAATTGTAGTCATCATTATTATTATTATTTTAAACTCTATTACTTTGCAATAGGGACTTCTGGTGTGATTTAAATCATTCTAAGGAGATTAGAATGACATCCAGATACTGGTTCACATACTGGCACTGAGCCGACTCCATCAGCTGGAGCCACATCTCTCTCTCTCTCTCTCTCTCGCACACACACACGCACACACACACACACACACACACACCGGCCCCGGGACTAATGACAAATAAAGGGAGCCGTGAACATTGCACTCTGTGCACTCTTACCTCCACCCTTTTCGTCTTTGTTTACTTTTAAACATGATGAATTCAAACATTTACCATTTTAAACTGGTTTCTTCATTCCAGCATGAAACTAGTAAATTTAGCAAAAAAAACAAAACTCACTATTTTTCCCAGAAATTGGTGTTTTTTTTTTTTTGTTTGCTTGTTTTTTTGTCTTATTTCTGCACTGCTGCTCTGATGAATTGTTCCTAATTTTCTTGTCACATCACATGTAGTCAGTAATATTTTATCACTCAACTGTTATAAGAAAACATCCAAAATTTGAATACTTTTACATTCTGAATCTTCCTGTAATATATTTATCATATTAAATATTTTTTCCTAAATTCCTTCATGTGTCTTCTGTCATATTTAGGTGAGATCAATCCATGCCTCCATGTATGCTATGATTAAAAATCACATAATTAAGGAATAAAAGTAATGATCTGCTGAAGCAGAGTAATGTCAAAAGCCATGAATTAATGTTGTTTTTCTCTTATGTTGACATCAGATTTGGTGGAAAGAGTTTAGTTTATAGTAGTCACAATAAAATTAGGATTAAATTTAACTTATTTGTATGATCAAGTTTCTGTGTTGTGTTGCTTTCTGTAGTATCTTCATATCTTAATAGTGTTTCTTTTTTCTCTCCTTCCTGTTCTCATCTTTCCTGCTCTCTTTTGAATATATCTTCCTTTATTTTGACTCCATTCTTTCTGCAAACATAAAAATTTGCTATATTGTGAAAAGTTTCTACTCTACCTGCAAACATTTTAGTCCAGATGTTTGAGTTTTCTTTCCGTCTGATTTTGGTGTCTGAATTAACTCAATACGAACTAAGAAATATTAAAACATTGTTCCAAACGAGTAAATATGTTAAAGTTTTAAGCAGGAGTGGCTACAATGACATGCTCTTGTGCTGAAACACATTTATATTGAAGAATATATCAAAGCTTATCAAACCAGTAATAAACCTGTTGTGACTTATTATTAAAGACATTATTAAAGAATAAAGGTTTGGATTCTTTTAAAGGACTTCAAACAATACAGAAAATGTTTAATCACATAATCCTTATTTAGTAAAAATATTTAATTTTAAATGAAAGATTCAAATCATCTTAAGTGTCATCCATCAAAAGAGAAAAAATATATAAACGTTTTAAAGTACATGTGTCAAAGTCAAGGCCCGCCATGTCATTTTATGTGGCCCCTCCAACAATTTATAGGTTATTTAAGGTTTTGAGCACTAATTGACTACAAACTACATCTCCCATAATGCATTCCGATTGTTACCAGCCAACATTACGGCTTCTCGCCACTAGAGAGCAGCAGAGTCACCTCAAGCTGCTCATTGATTTTCCCAGCGAATAAAACTGACATCGACAAGCTAACATCAAAACGTCCAAGAAAAGAAAAATCGACTTACAAGTAAGACTGTGAATGAAGATGTGTGTGAGTTGGTGTCAGGGCGGCAGGTCGCGCTAGACTTTTTTTGTTATCCGTTATCTTGATCGAAAACATAAAAAAATCGATCATGTACTATTTTTATCCGTGAAATTACAATCATAGTAACATCGGCTACTTAGTCGCATTTTATGCGGTTTAGTTAATATTCACCATGAATCCAGATCCCATCACAAATTAAGAAGATAAATGCATCTACATTTTTCTCGCAGTGACAAAAACCACCCCAATAACTTTTAATAAATTAAATTTAGCGACTTCACTTAAATTAGCATCACTTCACCCGCTGGGGTCTGAACAACTTCCTCCTGGTTCCCATCTGCAGAAAAATCTGCGCTAATTAATCAGTCAGTTGGATCTGTCTGATCCAAACAGATCAATGGAACTCTGTGAGTGTTTTACCCTGCACAGTCCAGATTATTTATTTATTTATTTTTGCGTGGTTTCGCTTCTCCGAAACGGACAGATGTTACGTCTGCAGCTCCTCCAGAGCGCCGCTCTCCTGGGTAACATGAACCCAGAAGGCTCCATTTGTTAAATCCGCTGGATGAGTTACTTCCAGCGGTTTCTAAGTCTTCGCAGCGGCGGAGCCTTGTCCGCAGTGGTTCAGCAGCGGACTGCGCATGTTACAGTCTAATTAACTTTTGCATCGTCATTTATTTCCTCCAGATAAACTGCCGGCTCCTCAAATGGATTAACACAACGTTGCATTCTCTTTAGTTTTCTCTGGTCTGTAATGGAGACTTGAATTTAACACGCCATTTCAACCAAAGGTTTGTTATGCGCTTCCTAACCATTTTTTATTTGTAAGTATTGATTTTATTTTTCATCCAAGACTCTGTCTCTGCTAATGACATCTTCTGATCCCAGGCTTAGTTTATGGACTGAACAGACAGAAACAGTTACCATTACACATTTTGAAGTGTTTATTTTATTTTTGAACCATTTTTAATTGTAAAATGTTGATTTTATTTTTAAACCATTTTTAATTGTAAAGTGTTGATTTTATTTTTGAAACCTTATTTATTTTGAAGTGTTGATTGTATTTCAGAGATACTTTTTATTTTAATGTGCCATCTTGAACCAGCAATCAATGAACCATCTTTTATTTGTAAGTATTGGTTTTATTTTTGAACCCTTATTTATTTTGAAGTGTTGATTGTCTGAAAGACCTTAGACATGAATTGCCCCGTATGGGGTTTGAACCGACGACCTCAGGATTACCAGCACGGTGCTCTAACCTGCTGAGCTAACTCACCTACCTTACAAACTGTTGAGTTTCCATGGATTTAAGAATAACTGACATGATCTTACCACAATGAAGATTTGATGGAAGTGCTTCTAATGTTTTTCAAAACAACATACATAGTATTTTATTTTCCAGAGATTTTGTATTTTGAAGTAATTGTATTTTTGAACCATGTTTAATTTTCAAGTGTTGATTGTATTTCAGAGATATTTTTCATTTTAATGTGTTAATTTTATTTTGAACCATCTTTTATTTGTAAGTATTGATTTTATTTTTTAGCCATTTAGCCAAGTCTCTGCAGAACCATTTGTCTCTGCTAATGACATCTTCAATACAATTGTTTCATCCCAGGCTTAGTTTATGGACTGTAATGTGAAATTAGGCACAAGTATAAGTCTGACAGTTTGTTCACCAAGTTACTGTGCTCTCTGAGAGGATCTGTAAGTATTTGACATTGTTCCATGCTCATCGTTGACTTTAGTCTCTAACAAAATGTGGATCATCTACCAGGAAC
Organism: Poecilia formosa; assembly: GCF_000485575.1. NCBI lineage: Eukaryota > Metazoa > Chordata > Actinopteri > Cyprinodontiformes > Poeciliidae > Poecilia > Poecilia formosa. The sequence continues at coordinate 517,358 of NW_006800179.1, forward strand.
AGTGGCAACAGCCTG
>NW_006800179.1:518436-585622 GCF_000485575.1 Poecilia formosa
TGTACCGTCAATGTGGCCCGTTGAGGGGGGCCAATATGCTGAAGTGGCCCTCGGTGAAATTGAGTTTGACACCCCTGATCTAAAGCAAAACTAAACAGGTGGGATTTTAGTCTTTAAAGGATTTCAGTGTTTCAGCTGTTTTCCAGTTTTTTCTCAAAGCTTGTTCCAGATTTGAGAAGCTGAATGCTGCTTCTCCATGTTTGGTTCTGGGGATGCAGAGCAGAACCAGAACCTGAGAGGTCTGGAAGGCTGATACAACACCGGGGCCTGTAGAACTGGGTGATGTCTCCATCTTCCTGGTTTTAGTCAGAACGCCAGCAGCAGCGTTCTGGATCAGCTGCAGCTGGTTGATTTGTTGGTCAGACCTGTGAAGACCTGCTGCAGTAATCAATGCAACTGAAGATAAACGCATTAATGAGTTTCTCTAGATCGTGCTGAGACATCAGTTCTTTAATCCTGGAGATGTTCTTCAGGTGATAGAAGGTCGACTTTGTAACCGTCTTTATGTGGCTCTGAAGGTTCTGGTCAGAGTTCAGCCTGATCTCTAGTTTTCAGCTGTAATCACCGGAGCGGTGTGCCGACTCTACATCGCTCCTCTTTGGTTCAAAGGTAACTTCAGTTTTATTTCTGTTCAGCTGCATAAAGTTATGACTTTCGTTCTAAGTATCTTTTCAGTTTTCTTTCTATTTCACTTTTTACTTAAAATATAAATTCCAATACAAAGGTCACGGCCTACTCACATAAAACTTATTTTCTATAAAATGCTGAATTTAAAACATAATGAACAGATTTTTTTCCTCAATGTGTTTATTTCTGGCTGCAATACATCATTTTATACTTCCTGTTATCAATTTGTTACCTGTTGGCTTCATATGAATGTGTATTTGAAGACAAAACTTTAAAATAAAAAAAATAAAAACATCTAATCAGAAATTACAAAACCCCAATTCAGAACCTCTGTGATGCTCAGATTGCTCATTTATCAGCCAATTCAGTTGCATGAAGGTGTTTTCAGCCATGTGTGACAGAGACAAGCTCCACTGCTGACATCTCTAAAACGATTAATCGCTCAAACCAAGAATTTATTTGAAATGTTTACCACACACTTCACAAGGAAGTGGTTTCTCACCAGTATGAGTCCTTATATGTAAAGCTGAAGAGTTCCAGGTGAAACTTTTTCCACAAGTCTGACTTGAGAAAGGCTTCTCTCCTCTGCGTTTTTGAAGGTGATGAGGCAAACGGTCACATGCTTTAAACACTTTGCCACACACTTCACAAGGATGCAGCTTCTCTTGTGTGTTTTCCACTTTACTAGCTTGGTCGCTAGACGTTTTCCCAAGTAGTTTATAGGTTTTGGGAGTTTCACTTGTGCAGATTCTTTTGTTTTTATTTGACTGACCTCTGCGTCTAAAAGCTTTACCACACACTTCACAAGGATGCAGCTTCTCACCCGTGTGGATTTTTGTGTTGTCAGGCAGGTGCTGACGCATTCTGAAGAGTTTACCACATATTTCACAAGAAGCCATATCCGTTTTCTGTCTTTTTAGTTCTGAACTGTTCACATCGACCCCGTTACTTTTGGTGTCCTGATGTCTCTTCTCTGGCCTCAGACTTGGATCTCCTCTTCCTGAGTCTTCCTGGTTGCTTCCCTGCTGATGTTGGTTCTCTGGTTCTGGGCGGTTTGCAGGAAGGAGCTGGGTCTTGTGTAGTTCTGGATCTCTGCTGTTATTTTGCTCATCAGTAGAAGTCACCGTGATGCTGTCAGTATCCAGCTTCATGTGAAGATGAAGCTGAACTTCATTTTGATCACTGCACGGATCCACCTGTTCTTTAATCAGCACAGGTTCTGGTTCTTCCTTCGTCTCCGTCACCTGCGGCAGTCCTGGTATGTTGTAGAGTATTTCCTCATGAGTGGGCGTCACAACGGAGGTGTTGGTTTTCTGCATCACTAACATCTGACCCTCTTCCTGAAAAACCCACAGTTCAATATGCTCTTCTTTAGTTGGCTCGGGTCCTGGCTCCTCTTTTGTCTCGGCCATCTGCTGCAGTTCTGGTTCCTCCTGTTCCTCTTTTATTCTTATGGCATTTGACATCTTGTGGTCAAGAGTGGAGTTTCTCTCTTCAGTTGTGAGAACTTGATCAGCAGGAACCTTGCCGTTAGCTCCAGACATGATGCAGAGGAAAGCCTGAGACAATCAGGAACAGTAGAACATTAATCCTGTGAATGTTTGGGGTTCATATCTCCTGGAGGCTTACTGGTACTTATACTTTCCAACAGCAGTTGGAAAGTATAAGTACCAACAACAGTTGGAAAGTATAAGGCGCTCATGATGTTTGCCTTTACATCTCTGACCGTTTCTGCTGCTATTCTCATATTTCAGTGAGAATGACGGCATGACGTCATGCGGGTTGTCATGCCTTTCTTGCATGACAACCCTGATCCATAAATTGATTACTCAAACTTTAAGAACTGTTCTAAGCTATAGAAGAGAAGTTATGATATGAAACTTTAAGCTGATATTATCTAATATTGTTACTGCTGTTATGTCAGTATTTACCAATATCAACACTGTAAGAGTTTGTGCTTGAGACTCATTTTGTTTTATTAAATCAGTTTCCATTTTTTTATATTCTTTTGGTAAAACGTTTCTGTGAAGAAGTTTTTTCTGAGTTGAGAAATTAGTCCTTACTCTTTCTTTTGGAAAAGTGACTCCGCCTTTGAAAACTATAGACTGACCGTTAATTATTCATTTTTTATATTTTCAAGACTTTTAGGTTCTCCAGCTTTAAAATGTGATAATATTCATACACCATGTAAATGTAGCAGACCAGATCACACGGGGAGTCCAGCCGTTTGTGACCACGGCAATTATTAGGTTAGTAAAATCTTTCTTCCACAGCAGCTGTAGCTTTCAGGTGTCCTCAATCACAATCACAAGGTTGCTGGCTAACATGTGACGTTAGCTTGACAAGTGAGTTATTGGAAAGCAAGTGATGAGAAAAACAAGATTGGATCATAAAACAACAAAATTAAACTTAAAGAGTTTAGATCAACTGCTTATCTGTTATGTATTTCAGTGCTAGTTCGTTTAGAACCGCATTAACATACCTGGAGGTTCCGAGATGGTTTGTGTTTTCCAGCTGGTATCCAGCAGTCTGAGCTGATGATCGATCTCTGGTAAATATTGTTGGATATTGCTCCAGCAGCAGTTAGTCGTTCTCTGAGGATGAACCGAAGATTTATTGTTCTTGATGACACAGAAATATTCAACTGACACAGAAAACAAACAAACAAAAAAAACAACAACACGTCTTTTAATCTATGATAAGGAGGCCTGGAAGCTAACGCTGCTAGCGCCTTTGTCCCCCGGAAGTCTCAAACGGAAGTTTACCCCAGAAACACTTACGGCCCTTTCAGGTTCCGCCTCTCATCTTTTCTTTTTTTTTCTCCAGATGTTTTAGCTTCTGCCCCACACATGATCTTAGAGTCTGAATAAATTAAGCATGAACTAAAACATGGCTGCCGACTGAAAAATATGCAAACTTTTAAACATGAGTATACTCATACATATACTTTTTATACATATACATATGTTGTTGGATTAAAATATATCTTAAAGAAAGATTTTTATTAATTTTAGAGGCAAGGTAGTTTTGTTTGCAGGCTATGTAGCACGCTTCCAGCAGCAGGACAATTCAATGTTCTTTACATGGTTAGAAGGAAAATAAAACAAATAAGTCACCACCAGGTGGAGGTCAGTGGACAAAGCCAATGATCAAACTGTAGCCTAGGGTGTCCTGGACACCCTCATACTTTAACATGGTGTTCATCATGGACAATCCATGATGAGCACAAAAGTCCCACCACAGAAAACCACTCGGGTTCCTCCCAATCATACCCCTCCAGATCTCACTGTCATTGCCCACGAGCATTGAAGTCCCCCAGCAGAACTAGGGAGTCCACAGTGTGGGCGCTCTCCAGTACTCTGTTGAAGGACACCGAAAAGATGGGTAATCTGAACTGATGTTTGTTGTACAATTACAAACAGACAGAACCCGTCGCCCCACTTGTCGGCAGAGGCAGGCTCCCTTCCTGTTCACCAGGGTGAACCCCAATGTACAGGGACCAAGCATACCATAACAACAAGGATGTCCATTCCCACTCAGTGTTCGTCACCAGGGGCCACTGCAGAGTGAAAGTGTCCAACCGCTCCCAAGGAGCCAGCGCCATACGTCAGGTGAGTCCGACTATTTCTGTCTGGGAACCTCTCAACCTCACACCAGCTCAGGCTCCTTCTCCACCAGAGGCGACAATCCACATCCTTTAGCCACCACCCATCACATGTTGCACCCTGTGCCTTTAGCCCCTCCTACAGGTGGTGAGCCACGGGGGGCATCCACATCCACATTGTGCCCCACCTCCATGCCTGGCTCCAGAGTGGGGGCTGGTGACCCGTATCCAGGTGAGGGAACATTTGGCTCATTGTACTCATCATACCAGGTCTTTTAAAGGTTTAATAGTCCATTTTAAATGATACATTGATATAATACAAAAAAACTAAACCTTTTAAAGAGGACTTTGCAAAAAGTGGATCCTTTACCAATATAAGCAAAATAATTACATAAAACAAAACACAGCAGCAGGAAGAAAATCCAACAGTAAAAGTAAAATAAGATAGGATGAAAAAACTAAAGGGAGAGGGAGATAGTTGTTTATTTGCTGTCTGAAGGGAAACTAGTTGTCCTATACTTTGAAAAACCTTGATTTCAACCATTCAGGAGTTTTCCACAGTTACGAGAGGAGGACCGGTCTACAAACTGGGATCCAGCACCAAGATGTACAGCCTCCATAGCTTTACCATAATTCTGTCATCGCTCCGTTGATTAAAAACAAAAGGTCAACTGACACCGTGTGTTTATGTCCAGACAACTATATGTCACCATTGCCCTTTCAACCATTTCACCAGACATTTGAACTTTTACTGGTGTATAAAAAGAGCGTATTTAAAATTTGGTGGCGGCAATGGCAGGAGCTCATTTTCAAAAAGAAACATTTACTTTCAACTGCGGTCAAACACTTGTTCAGTACGCGGGACTGCTGCAGCTATTTATCTACTCAATGAATTCAACTGGACTTCCTTTGATAGAAATTGTTTTACAACATGGCAGAAACTCAACTTGACTGCACTGGATTATGACAAAGACTAAATAGGAAACAATGCAGATGATGGAATCAATTTGATACGACTCGTTTGGGAATAGATTACTTTATAAATCAGACATGTCTGCTCTGTAAAACACCTCAGAACAACATCTGTAGGGAATTGCTTCATTTAGGCTCCCCGCCCATATGAGTTCTTGTATGAAGAGCCAAACTACTGCGGTGTCTAAAAGACTGATCACCATCGTCACAAGAGTAAGGCGTCTCAATTATGAGTTCCATAGTGATCCATCAAAATCGTTTCACTCATGAAAGATTCATCGCAAATGTCACAAGGACAAAGTTTCTTTCTCATGTGAATTTTATAATGATTTTTCAGAATAGTCTTAGTAATGAAAGATTTATCACAAATTTCACAAGAATAAAGCTTGTCTTCATCGTGAATTCTTCTGTGGCGAGCCAAACTACTGCAGTGTCTGAAAGATTTATTACAAGTGTCACAAGAATAAGGTTTCTCACCCGTGTGAGCAACATAGTGATCTTTCAGATTAGTCTGAGTCTTGAAAAATTTATCACAAGTGTCACACTGATATACCTTCTCATCTGTGAGGGTTTCTGAAAGATCACAGAAATCTTTCAGAATAGTCTCAGTCATGAAAGATTTGTGAATTCTTCTGTGGCGAGCCAAACTACTGCTGTGTCTAAAAGATTTATTACAAGTATCACAAGAATAAGGCTTCTGACCTGTATGAGTGCTATAGTGATCTACCAGATCAGCCTCAGTCAAGAAAGATTGATCACAAGAGTCACAGTGATACATTTTATCTCCTTTGTGAGTTTTATAGTGAACTTTCAGAATAGTTCTGGTCATGAAACGTTTATCACACAACTCGCAAGAATAAAGCTTCTCTCCCCAGTGAATCATTCTGTGACGAGTCAAGCTACCGCTGTATCTAAAAGATTTCTTACAAGTGTCACAAGAATAAGGCCTCTCTCCTCTGTGAATTAATCTGTGACGAGTCAAACTACTGCCATGTCTAAAAGATTTACCACACAAATCACAAGAATAAGGCCTCTCTCCCATGTGAGTTCTTCTGTGACAAATCAAACTACCGTGTTTTCTGAAGGATTTATCACACAACTCACAGAAATAAAACTTCTCTCCCACGTGGGTTCTTTTGTGACGAGTCAAACTACCGATGTATCTAAAAGATTTGTCACACGTGTCACAAGAATAAGGCTTCTCTCCCCTGCGAATTATTCTGTGACGAGTCAAGCTACTGCTGTGTCTAAAAGACTTATGACAAAACTTACAAGAATAAGCCTGCTCATATGAGTGGCTTTCCATGTCCACAGGTAAGTATGGAAGCATTCTGCAATGTTTGCCTCTTAATTTGCGAGCCTTTGGCTCCAGATCCGCATCCCGGCTTTCTGAGTCTTTCTGATTGTTTCCTTGCTGATGTGGGTCCTCAGCTTCGAGGCCATTTGCATAGAGGAGTTGGTTCTTGTTCGGTTCTGCTTCACTGCCGTCTTTTAGTTCATTAGTAGAAGTCACTGTAATGCTGTCAGTCTCCTGCTTCACTACAAGCTGATCTTCATCCTGATTACCGTAGAAATCCTCTTTTTTCTCTTTTATGTTCATCAGTTCTGGATCATTTTTAATCCTGAAAGGTTCTAGTTCTCCTTGATTTGCAGGTCCTAGTTCCTCCTTTATCTCTACTTTTGGTTCATTGTGGACTCTTCCTTCATGAGTTACCAGAGAGGACCTGGTTTCCTGCATGACTAAAAATTGTTCTTCATCTTGAGAGATCCACAGTTCAACATGCTCTTTTTTGATTGGTTGTGTTTGTGGTCCGTCTTGTGCCTCGGTCACCTGCTGTAGGTCTGGTTCTCCCTGTTCCTCCTTTATTTCTGTAGTATTTGGCATTTTGTGGTCAACAATGGAGTTTCTCTCTTCAGTTATGAGACTTTGATCAGCAGGACCAACACACTTAGACATGATGCAGTGGAAAGCCTGGTGGAATCAAAAACAGCAGAACAACTTTAATGTAGTGATCCGAATTTTCAAATTTAGTTTTTTCTTTTTTGAAGTTTTCAGATGCTGGCCAATCAAACGTAGAAGACTCTGGAACAGATAACCTGATACTGGTTTGCTTCAACTGTTGGGGAGTATGAAGTGTTTGTGATGTCTGCTCTTACGTCTTAGGCTGTTTTTTTGTTGTTGTTGCTGTTTTCATATTTTGAGCCCATTAATTGGTGGACGCTCTCAGCTTCACTTGCATCAACTATAAACCATCTTTCAGGAATGATTCTGCTCTGCTAGTGAAATGCTCAGCGCAACAAAGACGCTTGCAGTCCGGGGTCACTGGTGTATTACAAAAAACTACTTTAAACATTAAAAAAAATAAAATAAAAACAAGCAATGCTCAGCCTGGTGGTGTTGGGGCGGTATGGGGGAATAAAGCCTGGTGGCCTGCCAGGCTTATAATACACTGAGGGAAACCCTGGATAAAGATCTACTTTCTCACAGGTTTTGAATACTCAGTTAAAATAAACTTAAATATTATTAGAAATGGTCAGAGGGGACATGGTTATCAGTACATGGTCTAAGGCAGTGGTTCCCAAACATTTTCTGGGCCCCCCCTATGGATTACAAATTACAAATAGCTGTCTGGTTGAACGACGTTTGTGAGAGGGTGGGGGGAGAAGAGGATTCTTAGAGACTCCCTGTCTCTAAGAATGAGCGGGGTGGGGGGGTCGACTTCTTTTGGGGGCAAAATGAATGTACGTAGCTGGACATAGACAACAACATCGGTAGCCTACAAGCTACTTGTTAAGCTTAAGGTGCTGTATTGATGTTAGCTAGTCATCTTTTAGCTAACATTACCTGCATCCAACAGCTTTACTCAACAGTCGGTTAGTTTGGAGGGAAAAACTGTGAAAAGTTCTTTGCGTTTTGCTGGTTTGCTGCCGTGATTCTAACACAAACCTACGTAGCTCCGCCCAGCAGCAGCAGGTCTCCTTCACAGGTGGAAACCCAGCGCGAGCGTCGTAGCGCTCATGTTGCGTTTAAATGCGGGTCGGAAAAACAGGTTACAACATGTTAACAACGGATTAAACAGTTTTAACTGCTGATGAAAGTGACAGAGGACACAAATATGGGAAGTGTGGAAGCCTCTACTGTATCAAATTGACAGAGGAATAACAGAGAGTTGGCCATTCTAAGGTAAAAACCCAGCGCATACAGTGTTCACGTTTTTTTTTTTTTTTTATCCATCCAGACGGTGACCCCCTGCAATGGCACGGCGTCCCCCGTAGGGGCGCGCCCCACAGTTTGGGAACCCCTGGTCTAAGGTATGACTACAGGAGTAGGAAGGACTGTTGATTCTTTGAGTAAAGCCAATTTAGACTAAGATAGCATTAAAGGCTACATCTAGGCTGAGTCTTTCAGTGTCAGCGTGAACATCAAATTCCCCACTATTAGGACCTTATCAGTACTCAAAATTAAATCAGAAAATAAAAATCTGACTTCTGATTTAAAAATTGAGAGTGAGGGCCCAGTGGACAATACAAAACAACAAAAAAGTGGTTTTATTGCTTTGTGATTAGGCTGAGAAAAACAAAAGGCTCAATGTTTAAAAGAACTGCAGCTGTTCATATGCCTGAGATTGACAAATAAATCTGAATGAAAAAAATGTTTGCTTCCTCTCTACCATGCCCAATTCTTCGAGGAATATAAAAACTTTCATAATTAATCGTTGGCAGTTTTCATGATGCAGCCTCGTTTCTGAGAGAAAATTAAATAAATCTGATTATTATAAATCAAGTGTTTGAAAAAAAGAGATTTTGTGTCCAATATACCACATCGTCTTTTTCTGTACGATCAGGGTTGTATTTATTTTTATGGCATTTTCATGATTTGCACTTTTTAGGTTAATCTTTAATCCATTTTATTTTGGCTGGGGACAAGACACTGTCTTCAAATACTCGGCGCTCATCACGGTTTTCCCCTCAGACTTTGGAAACAGCAGTCAAATCTGGACAAAATTATAGGTCAATGTTCAGCCTTCCACTCATCAACAAAGTGATTAAACGCTCCTTGAACACTCAGAGAATTGGGTTTATAATTACAGAATATTTGGGAATTTGTTTTTCAAAAATGATCGTGGAGTTATTTGGATCCACTGTACTCTCCTCTAAACAGATCTAAGCTGAAATATTCTAGGGAAACTTTTAAACCGTTTCTGTTTCGAAAGCTGCTGATCTGTTTTGTATATCGGCGTCAGTTCACACAGAACCGTGCAGTTAGCATACCAGAAGGTTCCGAGATGATTCGGCTTTGCAGCTGGTCTCCAGCAGGTCGACCTCTTCCTCTTGCTGGATGTTTTGTTTTCAATATTTCTGCAGCAGCAGTTTGTTGCTCTCTAATGATGAACCAAATACATTGTTACTGCAGACACTGAATAATTCAATTCAAACATCTGTCTTCTAATCGACGATAAACAAAGGGAAGACTGGAAGCTAAGGCCTTGTTATTTACTTCCGCCGGAAGTGTCACGCGAAATGTACCCCATAAACAGTTTTGGCCCTTGGGGTTCCGCCGCCTGCCATAAACCACATGATTTCAAGATCTGAATGAACTCAGTATTATCTAAAATAACAACTAAAACATGGCTGACATATTTATCTTTGGGATGGATTCTTATAAACTTTAGGAGTATTTCAATATAATTCAACATGTGACCACCGGGGCAGCAAATGTTAAAATATAAGGAAATAAATTACATAAATAGACGTTATTAGGGACTAAACCTTATCTAGCATAATAATAAATCTGTCTTTGTCATTCTCTACAAATTATTTGATTGTATTTTCAATTTAAAAAATAATTCATCCTTCCAGTTAAAATACTTTAACCTCACAATGCTAGTAACTCTCAACTAAACTACTAAACAAATAATGAAATACACACCGAAAACAGTAAACAGCAACAAATGAAAATAGTTCAGTTTAAACACTGAATTTTGAGAAAACAGTTCTTGTTTCCACAATGTGTGAAATTTGGAAATGAGGCCAAATTAGCTTTCAGGTAATTTAGATTAGTTTGCATCAAAACTACAAGTGCTGGTCAAAAAACTAGAGTATAACAAAGAACTTGATTTAAATCAGTAATTCCATTCAAAAACCAACATTTCTATATTATATTCATTCAGTATATATAGACTGATATATTTTAAATATTTCTTTTAGCGTTGATGATTATTACTGACAAGAGGAGAGGAGGTCCAGTCAAAGTTTCCACAGTCAGTGATGGTTTGAGGTTCCATGTCATCTGTTGGTGTTGGTCCACTGTGTTTTCTGAGGTCAAAGGTCAATGCAGCCATTTACCAGGAAGCTTTAGAGCACTTCATGCTTCCTGCTTTATGGAAATGCAGATGTAATTTTCAAACAGGACTTGGCACCCGAACACAGAGCCAAAGCACCAGTATCTGGTTTAAGGACCTAAATTCTATAGAAAATCTCTGAGATTTCTCTGGCAATCTGAAGATTGCCAAAGACAATCTTCCTATTGTCAAGAGGAAGATGTGATGCACCAGACCAAACAATTCATTAGAGCTGAAGGTCACCATCAGAGCAACCTGGGCCCTCACCTGAGCAGAGCCACAGACTGAAGGACTCCATGCCACGCCGCATAGCTGCAGTAATATGGGAAAAAGGAGCCCAACTAAATACTGAGAGCTGAACATGTTCATGCTTCTCAGTTGGCCAACATTTGTAAAAATCCTTTTTTGTTTTGGTCCTAAGTAATATTCTAATTTTCTGAGATAGTGAATTTGGGGTTTTTATTAGTTGTGTTAAAATCATCAACATTAAAAGAAAAAACATTTGAAACATATCAATCTGTGTGTAACAAATAAATGATATACAAGTTTCACTTTTTGAAAGGAATTACTGATTTAAATAATTTTTTCATGATATTCTAATTTTTTGACCAGCGCCTGTATGTTGTAAATTATACACACCAGCACCAAAATATTAGAATAATGAAATAACTAAAGTTTATTTGTATTGAACATTTCAGCAGGAGTTCAAATTCAAAGTGCTTTACATGATAAACACAGAATGCAAACAAATACAACTCAGTGTTTGAGTTGTTTTTCAGTTCTCTGGAAGTTTGTTCCAGATCAGCTTAGAATATAAGATAAGTGCTGCTTCTCCAGGCTTGGTTCTGGGGATGAAGAGCAGACCAGACTCACAAGACCTGAATAGTCTAGTAATTTAATTTATTTAACTTCCACATTCCAGTAGAAGTTCAATCAGAACCGTGATGTTAACATACCTGGGAATTATGTGTCGATGGATTTTCTCTGATTTTCTCTGACTGAAGATATTTGTCACTGCAGACACTAAAATATTCACCTCACACAGCAAAAGTTGTCTACTAAACAAGGGAAATACACTTAGAAGCTAACGCTGCTAATGCTGCTAACGCCTTCATCACTTCTGCCAGAACCAGTCAGAGATTGATAGCAGAACACACTTATCACTTATTACAAAGTTCCACCTTTTGTTTTTCTCCCAGACCCTTTGTATTATGTTTTGGATTCAGTTGTTTTCTGTAGGTTGTATTTTGATTGTTTAATTTCAACCTTTACTGTTATATTTTAGAATGACAGTCCATTGGGAAAATGAGAAATCTCAAATATGAATGTCAGATCGTTCTGAACAAACAAAAAAATTCAAAACGTAATAACACAACCAATATAAACCAATGTTATGTAGCAACTACTTTAATGTGCAGTTTGTACTTCTACAACATAGATGAAAGTTTATTTCTGAATAAATGTAAAAGTTATATAAACACACATACACACCAATTCCATGTAGATGCTAATTAGCAGGGAATGAAGAAGTGGAGGAGTTATCCAAGCATTTTAAGTGCTTTGTAATATAACTATCATTGAAATGGATTGTATAAAAGTCATTTTGAATCTGACCATTTGAAATCAATTGATTTTACTACACATTTCTGTATATAAATATGTCCTGTAAAGCAGCTTGAGATGACATTTGTTATTAACCAACATGATAAAAACTGAATGAAACTGAATTACGGGTTGTTACTTGAGTGAATCCTAAGGTGACGCGCCAAATTGCTGCGTTGCCTAAAAGATTTGTCACACAGTTCACAAGAATAAGGCTTCTCACCAGTGTGAGTTCGAAGGTGACGAGCCAAATCACAAGTCTGCCTGAAGGATTTATCACACCACTGACAAGAATAAGGCTTCTCGCCTGTGTGAGTTCTCATGTGACAAGTCAGATCACTACTTCGGATGAAAGATTTGTCACACAATTTACAATCATACCGCTTCTCACGCGTGTGAGTTCTCAAGTGCATAGATAAGGAGGATTTCCAGTTAAAGCCTTTTCCACATGTCAGACATGAGAAAGGCTTCTCTCCTGGATGAGCTCTCATATGCACAGTCAGCTGTTGACATGAAGATAACAATTTACCACATACGTCGCAAGGCAACATGGTGTTTCTACACCTTTTTAGTTGTGCATTATCTTCCAATTCGACATTTTCTGTGTTATTTCTGTTGTCCTGATGTCTCTTCTCTGGTTCCAGATCTTTATCTCTGCTTGGTTCTGGTTCACTGTCGCCTCTTTGCTCATTAGTGGGAGTCACCGCAAATGTTTCAGGCTCCTGTTTCACTACAAGCTGATGTTCATCCTGATCACTGCAGAGATCTTCATGTTCCACTTTAACTTGCACAAACTCAGGTTCCTCCTGTTCCACTTTAACCTGTACAACTTCCAGTTCTTCATGTTCCACTTTAACCTGTACAACTTCCACTTCTTCATGTTCCACTTTAACCTGTACAGGTTCTGGTTCCTCTTTCATTTCTGCTGTGTTTGGCATCTTTTCTCAACAATAGTTCCTCTTCTATGTTTCAAGTAGATGATCAGCCAGAATCTGCCAAGTAGGAACCGGCATGGTGCTGTGGAAAGCCTGGAGGAATGAAGAACAGTAGGACAAGGTTTACTGTAAAATGTATTTAGGTTTTTCTGGAATAAACTGCACTGCATTTAGTTTCCTTCCACCATAGGCTTTTTGTTTCAGATCCGTCCAAAAGTTTTTGTTTTAGGGAGTAAATTTCTACCTGCTTTTGTCTGATTTGGTTCAAGTCTAAGCTGGAACATAGGGCGAAGAAAATCTATCACAGAAAACTAGTCTGATTACTACAAAAGATTCCGGAAGGAAAGATACATCTGTCCCCCCTCTACGAACAACTACATTAAACTTAGCTGTAAAATGGCTCCCTGGTCTTATTGTGGTGTTGGTTCATTCAGAACTGTACAGTTAACATACCAGATGGTTCCGACATGATTTGCAGTCTGAGATGACCATCGAGCTCTTCCGCTTAAAGGACGAGGTTATTGAATATTTCCTTAACAGCGGCAGATAGCCGCTCTCTATATAGAATAATAGAAGATATTTGTCACTACAGACAGTAAAATATTCAGCTCACACAACAAAAAGCGTCCTGTAAGCGATGATTAGCACAAACAAAGCTAAAAGCTAACCCGCTAGCGCCTTATTGTTTACTTCCGCTGGATGTACCCACGTGCAGATTGTCAGCAGAAACACCATCACTACATGTAAAGTTCCGCCTTGGCTAAAAACTGTCCCCTCACAGCCCTCCCCGATTCAATGTGTTACATATTGGCACTGGTTCAACACTTTAAAAAGTTTTATAATAAAATTGTTACAATGCTGATAAAATCATTCGGCCCTACAAAAATTATACATAACTTGTTAACTAGCCAGGAGAGAAGAAACAACACACAAAAGCAGTCCACTTTACAGATTTATGGCCTTAACATTGACCACCTTTGTCCAGGAAGGAAGAACGTAAAGGCAGAGTAGAACACATTTAATCAAGGGGATATGGAATAATTCTGAAAATATTTTTCAAACTACTTTTCCATTATCCAGATCTGGAAGATAAATAATCTCTAGAGTGTTTCATCCTTTCCTGTTGAAACCTCTCTGAAAATTCCCAGGATGAAATTAGGAAATTAACCCACATTAACTCATCTTCCTGTAATGGGGTTCCATACTTTATTTCCCTGACCATCCAAAATACAGACTTTTCTTACATGTTGCAATTTTTTGAGCTGTCTTTATGTTTGTTTGGTTAAAATTGATTCTATATGTGTACATTACCAATAAAGCCAATGTCCTTACTTGTTATTCCACAGGTGCAGGAAATAGTCCAGTGTTGCACTTAATCAGGCTGATCCAAGACGCTCACCACATCCTGACAGTTATGCTGCTGTGTTCACACACATTAGAAACTGTAGGCTTTCTAACCAAACTATCAACAGGTGAAATGAAAAAGTGTGGCTTTATACTTTAAACACAGGGTGTCATCTGCTGGTGCAAACAAGTGATAGAAGACTGACTTTGTAACTGTCTTTATGTGGCTTTGAAGGTTCAGGTCAGAGTTCATCACCATCCCAGAGTTTGGAACTGATCACTAATTTCAAGCTGTAAAAACTGAAACTGTGCTGACTCTAGATCGTTAACCTGAGCTGCTGGGGGCATGTAGACATAAAATATCCAAATTTATCAATGGGCATTACAGAAGACAAGTGATTAGAACAATTTGGAAATGAGTGTCTTTAAATTATATTAGGAAGATAATTGCATAGTTTTAAATGTAAATACATACATTAAGAATTTGATTCAACTAATAAAAATTGTCTACATTATTCTGACAGTTTTAAAGTTGACAAAAAATAAAAAATAAAAATAACTGGAATAAGAAAGTAAAAACATTTAAAAAAAATCAAAGTTGTTTTCTGTAAAACTCCTTTAATGCTGAGGAAAAAGAAAATAAAAACCAGTCACTGATACTTTGACTCGTATGTTAACGCCTTTAGTAAAGCTTTGTTTTATAAAACACTTAAAAACTCAAGTTTCAAATGGCTTCATATCAAAAACAATCAAAATAATAATATTGTACATCAGTAAGTTTTCTGTCCTGTCCCAACACTTTTTACAAAATAATGCAAATTAGTAGCAAATACCTCAGTTCAACTTTCAACTTTAAAGCACCTGTTGGCTGTCAGTCCCTTGGTGTACAGAAATCCTACTCAGACGATCGAAATGAAATGGATATAATAGATAAACCACATGTTCACACAGTCACCAGACTTTAAACACAAAACTTCAACATGGTCATCAGACTTAAGTAGAAAAAAATGAACATTTTCATAACAATGCATGTGCTGGAACATTGAACATTTTGTTATAAAAAAAACTCGTCCATCAATTGCGAATTTGTTTATAACCCAGTGAATTTGCAGCAAATAGTCTGACTGTAACCGGGAAAGTGAACCTCAGAAGGTGACATCAAGTATTGATTATAAAAGTGATCTGATCTTTGTCCTTCAACCAAGGAATAATTTTTTTTTGCTCAAGTCCAGAGAATTCCTTCAGATTCTGAATTTGTACACCTGTTTTTAATCCATTTAAACCTGAACGTAAATCTTTTACACACAGATAACAAGAACAATCACGTAAATAAATAATTATTTAGTTTGATGGAACTTTTTCCCCAGGTCAACATGAAGACTTTGGACATCTTCTGAAGTGTCAATATCGGCTCTCACTACCGTCATCACAAGATGAAAACGGAGTCATTTTGCCTGAGTTCTGTGCGTTGTGATTGGCTGTTGGTTTGTGTAGAAATAGGCTTGGACAGCAATGTTGATATTTTGCTTCAACCAGTATCTAGTTTTGATATTCACAGGCAACATGAAGACTTTTGAAGGACATTTACCGAATGCGGTGAGGAATTATCCATTTACGTAATTCCTCACTAAATAACTACAAAGACTGCCAAATGGCTAAAAACTCCAAGATGGACTTTGCAACGTCGTTGTCCACAAAGGAGGCTGTCTGCAGGAAGGTGTGTGTGGTCTTCTCTCGATGACCATTTCATAAAAGCAAAACAGTGCATTGATTGTTCAGCTTGAGAAGTATGGGAGAGTCTCAGGTCTTCTCACCGGTATGAGTTCTGAGGTGACGGGTCAGAATGCTGCTCTGTCTGAAAGATTTATCACAGAATTCACAAGAATAAGGCTTCTCCCCTGTGTGACTCCTCAGGTGACGAGCCAAATCGCTGCGTTGCATGAAAAATTTATCACACAAATCACAAGGATATGGTTTCTGACCTGTGTGAGTGCTCATGTGATTGGTCAAATAATAAGAGTGCTGAAAGGACTTACCACATAGTTTGCAAGAATATGGTTTCTCACCTGTGTGGGTTCTGAGGTGACGAGCCATGTTGCTGTTGTCTCGAAAAGTTTTGTGGCACAAGTCGCAACGAAACGGCTTCTCACCTGTATGAGCTCTTGTGTGAACATTCAAGGCAGATTGCCTTGGGAAACTTTTGCCACAAGTCAAACATGAGAAAGGTTTCTCCCCTGTGTGTGTTCTAAGATGACGAACCAAATCACTACTCTGTCTAAAAGATTTAACACAGAATTCACAAGGATGTCTGTCACCCATGTGAGTTCCTATGTGACGTGTCAAATTACCACGGTCTCTAAAAGATTTATCGCACACATCACAAGAATACTGCTTCTTTCCCATGTGAGTTCTAATGTGTCGAGCTAAATTACTCTGGTCTCGAAACGATTTATTACACAGTTCACATGGATACGGCTTCTCGCCTGTGTGCGTTCTCATGTGCATAGTTAAAGCAAATTTCCTGATGAAGCCTTTCCTACATGTCATGCATGAGAAAGGCTTCTCACCTGTGTGAGTTTTAAGGTGACGAGACAAGTCATGTCGTTTTTTGAAAGATTTTTTGCACACTTCACAAGAATATGGTTTCTCATTGGTGTGAGTTCCCATGTGTCTGGCCATCCCAGTCCAGTCACTGAAGGATTTGGCACAGAGTTTACAGTGATATGGCTTTTCCCCTGTGTGTGTTCGCTTATGAATAGTGAAATGTCCACCATACCTGAAGGACTTACCACACACTTCACAAAAAAACGGCTTCTCTCCTGAGTGAATCCTTTCGTGCCGAAGCAAATTACCACTATTTCTAAAAAATTTATTACACATTTTACAAGGATGTGGCTTCTCCCCTGTGTGGATTCTCATGTGCAAACTCAAGTGCTGTTGGGTTGTTAAATATTTACCACAAACTTTACAGCAGGGTAAATCTGTTTTATGTGCTTTTAGTTGTGAGTTGTCCACACTGTCCCTCTGATTTCTGCTGTCCTGTGGTCTCTTCTCTGGACTCAGATCTGTGTCTCTACTTGATCCTGAGTCGTTCTGGTTGCTTTCTTGCTGATGTTGGTTCTCATCTTCAGGTCCGTTTGCAGAGAGGAGCTGGTTCTTGTTTGGTTCTGGTTCATCATTGTCTTTTTGCTCATAAGTAGGAGACACCATAAAGGTTTCAGGATCCTGCTTCACTAAAAGATGATCTTCATCCTGATCACTGCAGAGATGCTTTTGCTCTTCTTTAATCTCTACCGGTTCTGGCTCCTCCTTTGTCTCCATCCTCTGCTCTGGTTCTGGTTCATTGTGGAATATTTTCTCATAAGCAGCAGTCGCCATAGAGATGTTGGTCTCCTGCTTCACTAAAAGCTGCTCTTCATCCTGAATGCCCCACAGTTCAACCTGTTCTTCTTTGATTGGTTGAGGTTCTGGTTCCTCTTTCGGCTCGCCCGTCTGGTGTTGTTTCTGCTCTTTTATTTTCATAGCGTTTACCGTCATGGACATCCGAGTTCTTCCCTTCGGTTATGAGAGCATGAGCAGGAACAGACATGTGGCTGTGGAAGACCTGAAGGAAGAAACAACAGCAGAAGATTTTTCTGAGGCCCAGCAGAGCGAAATGAAAACAGAGACCAGAATTACTGAAGGCGTAACTGAACCGAAACAAGGCCTAGACTGGATCAGGTGGAAAATGGTGATGTCAAATATAGTTTACAGTTTGTTAACATTTGTCCCAATTCCAGTAAGTAATAAAAAAATAAAGAAAAAACAAACAAATGAAAATAGAGACAAGAGGTGGGAATCAGCACCTTCCAACAGCTTAAATGCTATGTATGGGGCGCCCCTGCTCTTCCTGTATCTGTGACCTCTGACCCCTGAACTTCTATCAGCCAATACAAATGTTTAATCTGTTATTAACATGTAGCCATATGTGGCACATTTTGAGCCGTCTTTGTGCTAACAGACTTTTATTTTACATTTAATCATGTTGGCCTTCAAAACGTGAACAAATCTGATTCCTATTCCGAATTCAGAAAAACAAAAATATCCTTATTTTTAAATAACGGGAGTTAAGAGACAGTCAGAGCGAATAGTGTGTTCAGAGTTTCACTAAAATCATTTGACTTTTAATACTTCAGCATCTTTATATTATTTTAGTCATTGAGAACAAAAACAATGGTGTCCACGTTTTTTCCATTTTATGCTGCAATTTAATAATGCAGCATAAAGAGTTAAAAGAATTGTAACAAAAATCATATTTCAATAGTCTTTGTCCTTCAGGAATTTTAGTTTCAAAATGAGTGCTTTATATTTCTAAGTGCTCAAGTTTTCTATGTTTCATATTTATAGAAAGAGGTTGACTTCTGGTGACCCTATTCTGAAAAGTTAAGAGTTTTCTCTCCTTTGTAAAATATAAAAGAGAATTCAGTTTGTATTGAAGTCAGAAAATATAATTTAATTTTATTTACTTAATTTTCAAAAATAAAACGTTTAAATTAGTGTGTTTAAAAATGTTCTTAATTCTGACTAAGAACTGGAACAACAATACTATATTCCAACTTTTCTCTATTCTTGCTCTACAATGTATTATTTCTTATTTATTTGCTTAATGCATGCTCCTCTGCCTGCAACTCCTAAAAATAATAAATCTATATAGATTATCTGCTCTTATTTATTATCTATTGTTAGAGAATGTATCTGCCTTTTTGTTTGTTTCCTTCATTTGCTGGATCTTCTATTTGTCTCGCACGGCTCGTGTAATAATTATCTCCAGGTTTTAGGCACCGAATCTGTTATGATCTGGTTTTCTGCCATTAAATCCCTAAATTCACATTCACAAAGATGCGAGTCGGAATCTTACTTCGTCGAAGCCTGGATCAGCAAACACGTCCAGGAGGTTCCGAGATGGTTCGGGTTTTCCAGCTGGAATCCTGAGCCGATGGTTGATCTCTGTGTTTGAATATTTATCCAGCAGCAGTTGGTCTCTCTCTGATGACAAACCGGAGATTTTTACTACAGACACCGAAATATTCAGCTCACGCAGCAAAAACCGTTTTCCAATTGACGACACACAGAAGGAAGCTAGCTGGAAGCTAACGCGGCTAGCACCTTGCTGCTTACTTCCGCCGGAAGTCTCACACATGGAGCTTTCCTCTTGAAACACACACCACGCTTGAAGTTCTGCTTCAAACTCATCTGTATTCTTAATACCAAAATACTTTTTAGTGTTTTTTTCTTGTTATAGCAAAATATATTTTTATCCAAACTGAATTGAAGAAACTTTAATACTGATTTCAATACCTGAAAAAAATTAAAACTACAGTCATAGCCAACAAAAAATGAAACGCTGAATCAGAAGCTTCCTGTGCTGAACTAGAACACACACCTACTCCACACACACTCATGTCAACACTGAGAAATAACCCAGAAGGTTGAAGGTCACTCTATTAACGCAGCATGTAGACTTTGATTTAACTCTGGTTTTATACTTTGACTCAGTTTGATGCACATTATTATTCTTTACTACAACATTAATCAACAACACAAGACTGGTATTTTTTACTTTACAGAGAAATGTGTTTTATTGATGT
This sequence comes from Poecilia formosa, assembly GCF_000485575.1. Lineage (NCBI taxonomy): Eukaryota > Metazoa > Chordata > Actinopteri > Cyprinodontiformes > Poeciliidae > Poecilia > Poecilia formosa. The sequence goes on from NW_006800179.1 coordinate 538,490, forward strand.
TCATTATTCATAATGGCAATGCAATCTGTCAAGAGCAGATTGAAGAAAAATATTTGTTGAGTATAATAATTCCTCGTCTCTTATAAATATTCAACATTTTTTCTTTAACATCTTCCTGAGAAAAATAACTGAAGAACAAAAACCAAACAAACTTTGAAATGTCCCATTTTCTAATTATTAACATTTTATTGAACTTTATGCCCCCACAAAAACACTAAAGTTAGATGGAAAATCCCCCCCAAAAAATGTAATCTATGGAAAACGTTTACAAAACTAACTTGAAAAACAAAGAAAAGACAATTTACCAAACAGTTGTAACATTGTTTTTCCTTCTGGACAAACATCCCACTGTTGTTTTCAAAACAGTTTATTCAGGTTCATCCAGAAAATTCAAATCTCAGACAACTAGAGACCATGTTCCTGATAAGACCTGGCATTTTGGGATAAATAGAAGATTTGTCTGCAAGAAAATCTTCGTTTAAGACGTAAAAGAAAGACTTGTTTAATGAATGAACTGAAATTAAAAAAAATTACGAATATTAAAAATCTCTCTTTTGGAATCAAAAAAGACAATTTTTCGTGTCACATGTAGAGACTGGAAAGAAGAAACGTATAGAAGAAAGTTTGATAGAAATGCTTGAAAGAAGTTGACTTCCTGAGTATAAATGCTTTTATTTTGATGGAACTTCAATGTTCAGTTAATTGGTCTTGAATCTGGGCTGGATAATGACTTTTATCTGGTGGTAACTGATAAAAAGTTTAACTGATGTCCAATCATTCTACTTAAAATCTTGACCTCCCATCATGCACTCTAAATAACTTTACTCCTCCATGTGGTAAATGGAGGGTTCATGTTGAGATTAACCCAGCATGCTGCAAAGTTGTGCTGATATTGATGCTTTCAAAGCAGCAATATTGTTTAATGAAAGGCTCCAAATCCATAAATATTTATGATATAGTCAAATCATAAGTTTTGGAACAACATATGGGAAGTTTTAACTGGAATCATGAAATTGCTGCAGAAGGATAATCATTCTAACTTTCAAGATTTCAACTAATTTTCAGACCAATGCAGACACAAGTTCATGCTTTTACGACAGAACCATTGAAGAGCAATTCCTCACTAGCAACATGTAAGATGGAGCCCAAGCAATCAAGATAGAAAGACCCCAGGCTGCTACTGCATTGAACTATGACCTTCTGCAAAGCAACAGAGCTACAAACTGCACCTCTGCATAGTCTCTGTGTGAAGTCTCATGGGGCAATTCAAACATTTCTTTAGGTGGAAACTTTTTCCACATTAGAAATGATTCTGAACTGAGTTCTCATGGCGATGCAAAGTATGTTTCAGACTGAAACCTTTCCTACACTTTCCACATGAGAAAGGTTTCTCACCTGTATGCGTATTCATGTGGCGATGCAAAGTGTGTTTCCGACTGAAACTTTTTCTACACTTTCCACAAGAGAAAGGTTTCTCACCTGTATGAGTTCTCATGTGGCTCTTCAGATTGCTTTTCTGACTGAAACTTTTCCTACACATTTCACATGAAAAAGGTTTTTCCCCTGTATGAGTTCTCATGTGGTTTTTCAGACTGCATCTCAGATGGAAACTTTTCTTACACATTCTACATGAGAAAGGTGTGAAAAGTTTTTCACCTGTATGAATTTTCATGTGCGTATTCAAATTGCATTTCTGACTGAAACTTTTCATACATATTCCACATGAGAAAGGTTTCTCACCTGTATGAGTTCTCATGTGGCTCTTCAAATTGCCTTTCAGATGGAAACCTTTGCTACACATTGTACAAGAGAACAGCTTCTGAACTGAGTGAGTTCTCTTGTGGCAACTGAAACTATTTTTGCTAAAGAAGCTTTTCCCACAGGTTACACATGAAAAAGGCTTCTCATCTGTGTGAGTTCTCATGTGGGCTTCTAAACTCTGGTTCCATTTGAAACTTGTACTACAAAGTTTACATATTTTACTCCGGTTAATTTCCTTGTCCTTTGTCCCTGTGTTTCCTCTGCCTCTGGTTTTCACAACTCTCTGTTGATGCCGTTCATCTCTGCTGGATCCTGAAGCTTCGAGAGTCTTTCTGTCTTGATGGTGTTCTGCTTTAGGGATGTTCTTAGAGAATTGATTTCCATTGCGTTCAGGTTGTTGGTGTTCTGTTTCATTATCCGTTGCCATCATCAGTGGATTCTGATTTTCATTTTGACTTGTGTCATTGGCCTCCGTCTTTACCTTCTGCAGAAAGTCTGATTCACCCTCCTCTTCTTTCACTTGTTTTGGTTCAAACTCTTTGATTTCATCTTGACTAATGTCTTCAATCTTAATCATCTGCTGAGAATCTGGATGATAATCATCTTCCTTTATTTGCTTCAGTTCCAGTAAAGCTGCTTCCTCTTTGATTCTCACAGATCCACATTCTGTTCCCATTAATGTATCACTTTCCTGCTTCAGTTCATTCTGGTTTTCTACCTGAATGATGCTTTCAGTCTCAATCTTTACCATCTGCTCAGATGCTGATTGATGATCCTCTTTCTTTATTTGTTGCAGTTGTAGTTCTACTGGTTCTTCTTTTACTTCAAGTGATCCTGAATCTATTTCCACTAAGGTTTCTATCCATTGCTTTGGCCCAATGTGATCTTCTTTCTTGACAGTCAGCAGAGGTTCTGATCCACACTCTTCTTCCTTTACTTTTGGAAGCTGAAGGGTCTCTGCTCTCCCTTTAAGCTCTAGAGACATGATGCTTTGGCAAACCTGGAAAACAGAAAAAAGCAACACAAATGTTTCCATTTTAGTTTAAAATTTGCAAAGTGTTTTCCAGTGATGGGGGAGACATGGGCCTCTCACACATTGAGAGGCCAATACTCTGCATGTCCATATTAACAATCATGCTGAGGTTTTTTTAAGCTGAATTATTTAACGACACAGACATGATATGATTAGCTTTTTTTCCACCAGATGAACTGATGGACGTCCAGAGGAACCTGGAGCCAGTGTTCCAGTGTTCCAGGCAGTTCGGTTCCCACAGGAGCCTCACATATAAATCATACTCACAAAAAATGTGCGGCACCATATTTTACGCACGAGTTGAGATGTATAAAAACGAATGTGACGGCAAATTTTACGTAAATATACACAAACTTTTTACTTGCCATGAAAATGTGCAGCAGCCACGTAAACTTTTTTTGTGCATAGTAAACTACCAGGTGCCAAAATTCACCTAAATACACCGAAACCTGATGGCATCCAATGTTATTTAGCAAGAAGCATCCAAACCGATGTTTTTCATGATTTTAATATTTTGTTTTAACGTAAACGATGGAACTGAACCACATTAATCCTCAGACAATAATATAACACACACCAAATAAATAAAATAAAAATAAAAGGATGTGAAAACCTCACTAGAATGTAACTAGTGAATTTCTTCAGTTTTTGTCTCATAAAGATGTAACTGTATCGGTCTGTGCATATGAATGCATGTTATCTGTCGGATCATTTCACTCTCACTGACAAATAAAACCGGGCTGATCAGCAGATTAACTCCAAACAGGTTTGATTATTTTAAGGTGATCAGGTGTGTAGATAATATTGTGGAACATTTTGGCTCTGATGGAGAACATCACCAATGGAAGGACTCAGAGGTAGCGATTGATCAGAGATCTTATTGATCTGCTGGGAAATGTTGATGATGGATTATTAGCTTTTGTTGCCCAGACTGATGACCCTGCAGCTCTGAGCTGAAGGAAGAGCCGTGTGTCTCCGGTGCAGCTGGAGCTGCTGACAGGTCAGTCATCCTTCAGTCCAGCCATGCCAGCTTGTGAATAGAAAGTATCTCCATTCTGTAAATGTACAACTAATACATACAATTCCTCTATTTAGAATAAACTTCCACATTCCTCAATCACCACAAAGGACTCTCTTGACGCTGTCTTTCTTTAAATGCCTTGTTGCTGAAAGGTGCTACACAAATAAAATTTGATTTGATTGAATCCCGGCTCCTGTTCAAACCAGCATTTCCACTTGGATGCTTTGTTTTTCTAATTAGAGTTTTTCCTTTATTTTTTGTGAGGTGACTGTATGTGTTCTGACAGCATCTTTTAATTAAAATACATAATACCAATAGTTATTATTATTATAATTACTTATACTGATACAAGCCAGGACCGTTGCCATGGTTACTGCTGGTGGCAGCCAGCCGGATATTTATACTAATTTACATTAAGATGCATTTATGGGTGGTGACAGGCGGACCACATACGTGCATACACACGGCTTTATACATCTGAATCTCTTTGTGCGCCACACTTTTCTAAATTTGTCCGTACGCCAAGTTTTGGTGTGGAAGCAGCGCACCATTTTAAACATGAGGCCTCCAGGCTGGACAATGGTTAAAATACAGAAGATCAGGTTTACTGGATGGTTAATGAACCTGAGCATGTTGCCTTAATGGACACTTGTCTTAAAAACAATGGTGTAAAATGCAATGAGGTAATGAGGTTGAAAATGTACACCTACTTTTTAAAACAGAACCTAAAACAACAGGAGCATCAATACAAAAAGTTAGATTAAGTTCTGACAGAAACACTAAATGTTACAGGGTAATTTTGATGAGTTTAAATATCTTAGTCGACATAAAATCTTACAAAACCACCAAGTAACTTTCCAATAAGATTTAGGAGCTTGTTTTCAGTTAATTCTGCTATATCTTATAAATTCATTTTGCACTTAAAACATCTTATTTTGAGTAACACTTTTAAAGAAACAACATTTTTCTTATCTAACATAAAACTTTTAACCTGCTTACCTGTTAAAATAGCCACTAAAATCAAGATGTGAATAGGAAGCTAATTTTAGCAACATGTGGAAGCATGGATGAGCAAACACTACCTGGTGGTTCCGAGATGATTTGGGTTTTACTGCTGGAATCCAGTCGTCTGGGCTGATGATCGATGATCGATGATATTTCTCCAGCAGCAGTTGGCCTCTCTCTGATGATGAACTCAAGACATTGTTACTGCAGACACTGAAATATTCAGCTCACACAGCAAGAACCGTCTTTAACCGACGATAAACAAAAGGAAGCCTCGAAGCTAACGCTGCTAGCATCATGTGTTTTACTTCCGCCGGATGTCCCACGTGGAGCTTTACTGTAGAAACAGACACCGTGCTTTCACTTCCGCCTCGAACTAACAATTTTCAGTTTATTCTTGTTTTGACTCAAAATATTTTCTGAGAGCTGAATTTACACAAATGTAATATTGACTTCAACATGTGAATAAATTAACTACAGTTATGCCATACTGTCATTCTTAATGCATAACAATAAGATATGGTTCTGTATCTCTCTTTAACACAAGAAAACATTTAATTATCCTGTTGTAATGGGAAATAGAAATAGAACTATATTCAATAAAAATGCTAAAACTACAGAAAATAAAAAGACTTAAGTTCTCAGGAAATAATTCACTTTTTAAACAATATTGCTAAATATTGTTAAAACACATTTATTTTTTTTACCTTAACAGCCTCTATAATCTGAGATGTCATCATGTCCCAGCTTATTCGTAGTTTTACACAAAATATTTTCACAAGTCCACCACTCTGATTGTAAATACAGGACAACATTTAAGTTGGTTTAAAATAAATATATTTTTCACTAATTTATTTTAGCACTAGTTGAAAAAAGTGTTTCTGATCATATGAGCAGATAAAGAATCATTAGAGGAGTAACAAAGGAAATGGACTAGCTCTGCTCCTCAGAAACAAATGCTGCGATGCAGCTCATCTGATCATGATGGATCATCTAAGACGTCCAGATTTCACTCTGTCCACCTGCAGGGCTGCTTTGAGGACAGACACGGATCCACACCACTGAAACCATTGAAATAATATCAGAATCATGACAGCATATCTAAGCTTCTCTATGAAAAACACAATGAAGTCTGATTTACATCAGAAAACACAGGTAGCTCAGAACACCTAACAAATATAAAACCTAATTAATGTTGCTTTAATTTTATAAAAGGTCAAGTTCTTTGTTCTTTGGAGATGCATGAATCTTCTTCATTTGTGTTTTTCCTTTGTATTTTCCATTTGTATGTTGCTTCAAACAACCCAGGACCTGACAAAATATTTTCTGCCGTCATCATGTGAGTCACCAACTGTTAGGTTATAAAAACGCTGCATATTTGTTGGAATAAGGAAGATGCAAGCTGATTCTTTTCCAGATAATTTATTGAAAGAATATGGACAGTTCATGCTCACACAAAGGCTCAGAAGTTCAAGAGAGAAAACTGTATTAATTCAGCCAGTATCAGTTTTATACAATAAAGGTAAAGGTAATTTTATTTATATAGCACATTTTCAGCAACAAGGCAATACAAAGTGTAATAAATTCAACAAGACCGGAAAGTTGGGCAAGTCCATGAAAAGATATTTAGGTACCCAATCGACACTTTACATCAGGGGAGCCCAAAGTGGGTCCTGGAGGCCCAAAGTGGGTCCTGGAGGCCCAAAGTGGGTCCTGGAGGCCCAAAGTGGGTCCTGGAGGCCCGGCATCCTGCATGTTTCAGTTCTCTCCCTGGTTTAACGCATCTGGATCAAATGACGGCTCATTAGAGGCCGAAGAGGAACATTGACATGCAAGGTTGTTACTACCAGGGAGAGAACAAAACATGCAGGATGCCGGGCCTCCAGGACCCACTTTGGGCCTCCAGGACGGACCTTGGGCCTCCAGGACCCACTTTGGGCCTCCAGGTCCGACCTTGGGCCTCCAGGACCGACCTTGGGCCCCCTGCTTTACATTTTCAATTAATCTTGTCTTCTGAATAGCAAATTTCAGCAATAGTGCATATAAAGGGTTGTCGTGCTTTAAATGGTAAAAACACCATAACCAATTATGAAACAAGCAATGAACTACATTTTGTTAAATGCCATCATCAAAATAAAGCAAATATACATCAAATACATTCATCGATATTTCAGCTGTTCTTAATCAAAGACAACTCTACATAAGTCAGTATTTAGCCTTGATTCAAACAAACTGTTGTTTTTAAAGCTTGGGGGGAAACAAAGCAAGAAGAGCTTAACTGAGTTGAGTTTCATGCCATTTACCTTCAGCCCATTGGACAAACAGCTTCTCTCACTCCTTACTAGTAGAGCACTTCTCCAGAGGTCTCTTCATACCAGACACCACCTGATTGGTACGTTCACACCAAACGCATTACGCACAGCACAAACGCGTCCGACACTTCAAGACGCATGAAACCCGTTTGGTGTGAACGCACCATAACTATAATGGGAGCAACAGAATCCATGTCTGAAATGTTATAATCTGTCAGCGAATGATTCCTATTTTCACCTGTGTGTTCGCATATGACGAACCAAATCACTTTTCTGTATGAAAGATTTATCACACACTTCACAGAGATACGCCTTCTCCCCAGTGTGAGTTTTCATGTGTCGAGGCATACTACTGAACTCACTTAGTAATTTACCACATACTGTACAAGATGACAACTTCACACGCTTGTGAGTTTTTAGATGACGGGTCAAATCACTACGTTGTCTGAAAGATTTATCACATAATTCGCAATTGTATGGTTTATCTCCCGTGTGAACTTTCATGTGCATAGTCAATTTATATTGTTGTTTAAAACCTTTTCCACAAGTAAGACAGGGGAAAGGCATCTCCCCAGTGTGAGATAATGTGTGGTTAGCTAAATCGCTGCGCTTTCTAAAAGACTTACCACACTTTTCACAACAATGTGGTTTCTCATCTGTGTGAGTTTTCATGTGACAAGCCAAATCACTTCTCTGTCGGAAAGATTTATCACACAATTCACAAGAAAAGGGTTTCTCACCTGTGTGTGTTCTCATGTGATACCTCAAGGTAGTTTTCTGGATAAAACCTTTACCACAGTCTAGACACTGGAAAGGTTTCTCACCTGTGTGTGTTCTCATGTGACACAACATGGTGGTTTTTTGGATAAAACCTTTACCACAAACCAGACACTGGAAAGGCTTCTCACCTGTGTGGGTTCTAATGTGGACAGTTAGGTCAGGTTGCCTAGGAAAAGCTTTACCACAAGTCAGACACTGGAAAGGTTTCTCACCTGTGTGATGCGTCATGTGAACTTTTAGGTCAGGTTGCCTGATGAAACCTTTCCCACAAGTCAGACATAAAAATGGCTTCTTGTTTGTGTGAATTCTCATGTGAGATACCAAGTACCTGTACCTACCAAAACTTCTGCCGCATACCTTACATGAGATCAAATTAGTTTTAAAAGCATTTGGTTCTGATTTGTCCACATTGTCCCGGTGGTTTTCAGTGTCCTGAAGTTTCTTCTCTGGCTGCGGATCTTTATCTCCACTTGATCCTGAGTCTTTCTGGTTGCTTTCCTGCTGATGTTGGCAACCTTCAGGGTTGTTTGCAAAGAGGAGTTGGTCCTCGTTGGGTTCTGGTTCACTGTTATCTTGTTGCTTATAGGTAAGAGATACTATACATGTTTCAGGTTCCTGCTTCACTACAAGCTGATTTTCATCCTGTTTACTGTAGAGATCCTCATGTTCCACTTTAATCGGACTGAGTTCTGGTTCCTCTTTAATATGTACAAGTTCTGGTTCTTCTTGTTCTTCTTTAATCTGTACCAGTATTGGTTCTTCCTGTTCTTTAATCTGTATGGATTCTGGTTCTTCTTGTTCTTCTTTAATTAGTACAGGGTCCAGTTCTTCTTTTGTCTCCATCATCTGCTGCAGTTCTGGTCCACTGTGGAATATTTCGTCATCAGCAGGAGTTACAGGAGTCATAGAGTTGTTGCTCTCCTGCTTCATTAAAAGCTGCCCTTCATTTTCAAAGATCCATAGTTCAATCTGTTCTTCTTTGATTGAATAAGGTTCTGGTTCCTCTTTCGCCTCAGTTATCTGCTGTGGTTCTGATTCCTCTTTCATGTCTGGTCAGATTTCCACTCTTCCACCAGGAAGGAATCAGCCAGAACCTTCCAGGTCAGAAACAGACCAGGAGGCATGTACGGCCTGAGGGAAGGAAGAACAGCAGAACTTTAGCATTTTATAGAATGTGACCCAGAAGCCAACAAGCTTAGCTGGAACTACAGATGAAACCCGACATGTTTGGGTGTCATTTATTCATTGTAAAGCTACGCAAGTCTGATGTCATTTACTTTTAATTATTCACAGCTCAGCTATTTGATTTGTGTTTGGTTTGCGTAGAATCAGCACAAAGTATCAAACATTTGAGGAAATGAGACAATTCCTCATTTCCATGAATAATCTGAAAGATCCAAGAGCAAATGGTTGAACAGCAGAGCGTTCAGCCGGGATTTAAAGACAGACGAGGTGTCGGAGCGCCTCACGCTGAGGGGAAGTTTATTCTGAATAGAGGAATCGTGTGCATTCACAAAGCCATGCTCATCACAAACGATATGAGAACATATTGGTCTCAAACTGTTTTTATTTAAAGGAGCAAATTTATAAATAAAAAACAACATTAAATATAATGTGTATTTTTAATGGGACATTATTTCAAATATCTTATGACAGCTGCTGCTTTTTCCTCCTAATATTTTTAAATAAAGTCCAAACTAAGCATCTGATTCCTATTTTCAGTTTTAGTCAATACAAATCATAATCAAAAGTACCTGATAAAACTGACATTTGTTTTTAAAATATTATTCAATTTTACAATGTGTGATAAAGCTGCTGCCTTTCTCATACTTACAGTTAAACTGATGCATTAAACTCAGTGAGGGATTTTCTTTTTCTCAGAAGTTACTTGAACTAATTTTCTCCACTCCTCTGTCTTCTCATCGATCCAAAACCGTGAGATCTGAATCCATCCCAGCCCAAAGATCAGTGCCGGTGTTGTCTTATGTTTTATCTTTACTCAATAAAAAATATGATTTCAAATGTAACTGAGTAACTTTATTCAAAACAAATTCAAGTCAAAGTAAAATTTCAGGTTTTGTAAACAACTTAAGGTACAAAAAAGACAAATTATAATTACAGCAACAGATGTAAATGTAACTAATTACTTGTCGTTGTTCCGACCCGATACCTGCTGCAGAGGATGAGCTGTAGTTTTATGGGTCATGCAAAATAGTTTTCTCATGTCAGTGGCATTATTAGGCCATCATATTAACACACATGTTCATACAGATAAATGGAGAAAAATTAAACAGATATTAACGTTTAGAATAAAACCAGAAGGTAACGTGTTGCTAGGACTCAGTGACAATATATAGCAACATTTCACCAAATGGAAATAAACTCCATAGAATCACATTAGAATATTTTTTCTTCACTGCTCCTTCCAACCTGGTTAAACTGGTGATTTTATTAATTAACATTCTCAGTAAAATGCTCTGAACATTTTATACTCAGAGTTTCTCAAGAAAAGGAACCAACTCCAAGCTCCAAGAACCAACTAAAAGTAACTAAACAAAGTTCATGTCTTAGTTTGACAGGAAGTGTCTGGAATGTTCTGGCCTCATAAGGTTTGATCAGGAACTTAACAGCAACACCGGTTCAACCAGTCTGGGAGACGCAGACGTTTTGCTTCCTTTGAGAGGAAACAAAATGACAGTCAGGCTCCTCAAATGTCTCTTGGCATTAATAAGTTGAATGTCAGTCTTCATCAGACGCAGCTCAGCCACAATGTGTCCACTGAACTGTGCAGGTCACTGTGGACCTGAAATGACTGGACATGCTTAATATCCTATCATGTCCATTTTTATACATGCAGACTTCTATGTAAAATATGACGCCACATATTTTTTGTGCTTTATACATGAGGCTCCTGGTATTTTGTCAAGCTCACAACCTTCCCAGGATTTAAGCTCCTTATAATCAGTCACTACTCGCCGGTTCGTCTTGTTACTCCACGCCACATCTCCTCGTCTCTTCTCCCTCCTCATGTCTCTGGTTTGGATTTATTTTTGTTCCTTGGACTTTGTCTCTTTTTTGCAAGTTTGATTCTTCTTTTTTTTTTTTCATTAAATCTACAAAAGAACGTTTACGTCTCCTGCCTGCTGCATTTGAGTTCAGACTTCAACCACACATCAAGACAATCAATGTTCGAAGTTTGTACTGATTTAGCTGTTGGAAATAGAAGAACAGGTTTTTGTTTGCTTGTTTTTAGAAAGCCTCCTGCAGCTTTTATATGCCTCCCTGCTCCCACACACCTGAGCTTCCTCTTCAGCATTCAGCCATTCACCTCTGCTGATGCCTGGTAAAGACACATCCATCTGATTTAAGAGGAAAGGGGAAGGGAAGTGTTTAAACGGATTTGTTGTGTATGTCAAACACCACCTCCTCACCGGATAAAGTCAAAAATATTTATTTCATTCGGAGGTTTCTGCTTTACAAGCTGCTGAAATTTTCCTTGTTCTAATCAGTTTTCTAATGGTTTTATTGTTCCTGTTCATTGATCGATGTAAACAACACGGACACGTCCTGCATTTTCAGCGGCGTCAACTAGTTCCCTGATCATATTCCAGTGTTAGATCAATCAGAACCACAGTGAACATACCGGGAGGTTCTGAGATGATTTCCAGCTGGTATCCAGCAGTCCGAACTGATTATCGATCTCTTCCTCCTAAAGGACGACGTGGCTGAATGTTTCTCCACCAGCAGCAGCTAGTCGATCTATGATGGATTCTCTCTGATGCTGAACCGAAGATATTGTTACTGCAGACACTGAAATATTCAGCTCACACAGCAAAAACCGTTTTCCAACCGCCGGTAGACAGACGGAAGCCTGGAAGCTAACGCTGCTAGCACCTTGTTGTTTACTTCCGCCCAATGTCCCAGACGGAGAGTTACACTAGAAACAGTTTCCACCCTTTAGGTTCCGCCTCCAGATACAAACACATACAGCTATTTACAACTTCCCAATAATAATTATACAAATAAGATAAAGTTGACAAAAATGAAATTAAATAGTTTTTATGTCACACAAAATCCTTAAAGACATTAAAATGTAATGTTTACGACTTGAAACAAAGGTCACTGCTGCGACCTATAAAACAGAACAAACCTACATAAAGTTGATATTTATTAGCCAAAAACAACAGCAGACTGGAAAAAACGTGATTGAAAAACTGAATTTGACCTCTGAACAGATTCACACAAAGCAGCAACAACTCTCAGCTGTGGTTTCTGGAATAATTTCTCCCTCTTGTCTTTAACTTGCTGCTGCTTTGCTTGCTACATTTAATATAACGAGTTCTTAAAGTTTAGGGATTTCAAGGTCTGGCGTATTCAGGCGTTTACACCACCAGTTGGACTCGGGGCGTCAGGAATGGGTCGAGCTTTTATAACAGAAACAGACACACAGTGGTGCGGTTGGCAGCACAGTTGCCTTGGAACAAGAAGGTCCTGGGTTTGATTCCCGGCCCGGGGTCTTTCTGTAGGGAGTTGGCATGGTGGATTCTCTCTGGGTGCTCCAGATTCCTCGTCCAAAAACATGACTGACCAGTTAATTGGTCTCTAAATTCTCCTTAGTTACACATGACTGTCTGTCCCTGCGATGGACTGGTGACCTGTCCAGGTGACCCCACCTGTTGACTGCTGGAGATGGGAACCAGTGCTCCTGGCAAACCCACCGGGGATAAGGGTGAATGATAATGGATGGAAAATAGGATAAAGAACTGCACCGACCCGCGGTGGGACGAAGGAATAATCTAGAAAGTTTTCAAAGTTTCTCCAGTCAATTATATCAAGCTAAACATTTAGCATAGTTTGTAAAAAAAATATATATTTTCCTCTTTTATCTGTACAGGTTCTGGTTCTTTTTCATCTGTTGAAGTTCTGGTTCTTCCTTTACCTCTATAATCTGCTCTGGTTCTTGTAATTTGTGGAATATTTCACCTGCAGGATCCTCCAGAGAGGCCTTGGTCTCCTTTTCATCCTGAGGCCCACAGCTCAACCTGGTCATCTTTGATTGGTTGAGAGCATTTTGTCTCAGTCATTTCCACTGTGGACACCTGGAAAAACAGAACACAATATTTCAATAACAGATGCATCAGAGTGTATGAAAATGGCTTTTTTAAATGACTGTGGGAAATGATGTACATTTCTTTGTATTAAAGGTTTTAGGTATCAGAGAATTCTGGGTAATGTAGTAGGAATGTTTGCATGGAGCTCCATCATATATTCATTTTGTATTATAGCAGAAAACCATAAGTTTACATACAACATAAAAAGACACGTTTACCTTTGAACCAAAAAGATGCTTGGATGTTTCAGTCTTTAGTGAATCTTTATACATTAATTCCTTCAGGAAATTCTCAGGTTTTGGAGAAGTGACACTAAACTTGAGTTAATTTGGGTTCTGATTATTTTTGTAGTGACAGACAGACAAAGCTGTAAATTATCTGTCAGACCTGCTGGATGGAAGCAACAACCTGAAGTCAACTGATGTTTAGATGTTGATTGACCGTTGACCTTAAGCAGACCGGCAGAAGAAGAGGAAAGGCGGGTCAGAGGAGACATGCTAACCAGGAAGTGGAAGACATTTTCATTCATCCTTAAATCTAGAGCAATAATTCAGAAATACTTTTAATTATTTTACAGTCCAACAGTCTTAACAGGTTTTGTGATAAATAGCTGAAATATTAGGATTCCCCGATGAAACTTTGGCAAATAAGGACCAAATATCTCCAAATTCACAGGAATAATTGTGAGTGATGAACAACCCAAAGCACAAAATGATTGGTAGATGTTACAAAACAAATACCCAAAATCTGATGTGAGCATAAAGTCAAAAAAAAAAAAAAAAAAAAAACGTATTTGTATTTCTTTTAATCTGACGTGAAAATTATGAAATAACTAGTTACTTATTTTGGTAGCATTATTTTTTATTCCAAATTAAATAAATAAATGGTGTTGAGAAATCTGATTGATAAAAAGGATGGAAATGGAGAGAAAAGCCCAGATGTAGAGACAAGTTTCCTGTTTTTACAAGACAGAATGAAATCCCAAACTAATTTTAATAATCTTTAGTGTAGAACAATTCTATCTAGATTGTAGTTGGTGTAGTTTGTAGGCAGTCTGATGCTCAAAAAAGGAAAAATAATCCAGTCAGGTTTTCAGAATTATATGTATTTTATATCTCGAACAAGAACAGATCAAATGTTTTCTGTTAAATGAAGCGGAATGACCCTTTAATACAGAGCCGAATCAGACACCAACTTCAGTCCGAGTTAACCTACCTGCTGGAGGTTCTGGGTTTATTTGGGTTTTCCAGCAGTCTGCGCTGGTAATCCATCTTTTTCTCCTATAAGATGATGACAAATATATTGATACTGCTGACACTAAAATATTTACCTCATGTGATAAAAAAGGTGGCATCCAAATCTGCTAATGCTATAGTTACTTCTGCCGGAAGTATCAAATGAGAGGTTTTAGCGAGTAAACCATCTTAAAGGCGCTGTGCCGCCACCTAGTGGTAAAGGGAGGAAGCTTCCTTTGAAAAAGCAACAATAAATCTAATTTTTCAGGTAGCTTCAGCCATCTGCTTTACATGGGAAAAAGTCATAACATTTTTTTTGTTTTACCTAAAAAAAATAGCAAAAACTTTGACAAACATTTCAATAGTTAATTTCTCCGGTTTGTCTTTTGCAGTCTTTGAGATTATTATATAAAACAACATTTCTAATCCCATTAAGAGCCAGTTGGGTTACAGGTCTGGGCCCCATCACATGCAGTGAAGATGGTGTCTGTTTCTCCCATCTGAAATATAATCATTCATGGAAAGCACCTTCAGTAACAGACTGCTTTATCCTTGGTGCACAAAAGAGCGTCATCACAGATCCTTCCTCCCAGCAGCTGTTAAGTCTCTAACCATCACTGCTCCCAACAAACTCGGCGTTTACATCCCTGCTGTTCTAGAACAGCAGATTCCAGTACGGTAGATCCCTGCTCGGGATTATTTTAATCCGAGTATGCTGCTATTAATAACTGTCCAGTGTTCTATTTACTATGTTGTAAATTTACTCTTATTGTTTCTTACTTTTATATTTTTACCAATTTGGATCCATGTTTGGCTTATTAACATTTTTTGATTAATTATTTATGAAATTATTAAATTAGAATTCTTTAGTTAAATCTGAGCCATCATGAAGAACTTATCAGTATTTCACTTATCAGTGAAGTAATAAATTCAAAACTACAAGCAGAAGAAACTTCATATGAAGAATCATCACTGACACTTATTTCCAATGAAGTCCAAGAATTTATTCACAAAATAGCTTCACTTAGTAACTTTACAGCTGAATTATCTCTAAATAATCTCTAACTACCGACATGCAATCTAGCTACTGATGGAAAAGACAAAAGAAAATTATACACACATTTAATGCTAAAGTTGGGAAATGAGATTAATGAACAGACTATGGCAAATGAAATGGAGAACTGAAAAAATGACTTAAAACAAGAAAACAGAAGAAAAGACAGATCAGCAGAAACACAGTGCAGCTAAACAGCATCACAGATCAGCGTGGCCCCCTGCGGCGACCCCTGACCGCCTGCGGCGACCCCTGACCTCCCTGCGGCGACCCCTGACCGCCTGCGGCGACCCCTGACCTCCCTGCGGCGACCCCTGACCTCCCTGCGGCGACCCCTGACCCCCTTGCGAAGGTGTTTTCTCCATCCAAAGAAGAAGATGGGAACAGTTCCTGTGTGTCTGTTAGAGGCTGAACCCCCCATCTTAGTAAAACGGAAGTCCNCTCCCTGCGGCGACCCCTGACCTCCCTGCGGCGACCCCTGACCTCCCTGCGGCGACCCCTGACCCCCCTGCGAAGGTGTTTTCTCCATCCAAAGAAGAAGATGGGAACAGTTCCTGTGTGTCTGTTAGAGGCTGAACCCCCCATCTTAGTAAAACGGAAGTCCAACAACTCCATGAATTGTTCTACACCCCCATCATCAGGGCAGCCATTCAGCAAAGAAAATCTGACAATCCTGAAAATCAGGTGTTGCCCTAACTTGGTCATTTTGATCAAAGCTACCAACTTTGTTTGTGTCTGGAACTTATTACTAGCCAAACTAAACCCATTGCTGTAAAACGCATGCATTCAAAAGATTTATTACACAGTTTATAGATAAGACTGGATCTTATCTCACTTCTAAGAGTCAAATTACAACTTTATATGATGTTCCACCAACTCAGCTGGTGTGTCTGAAGTCCCTGGGGTGACGAACAGATTCATCAATTTAACAAGCGTCCTGCTTGTGAGTTTTAAGGTGAATAGCCAGGTTTCCACGACGTTTAAAAGATTTATCACATAATTTACAAAAATACAACTTCAGTTTTGTGTGAGTTCTCCAATGAGCAGTTAATGAAGAATTTGTGATGAAACGTTTGCCACAAGTTACACATGAGTAAGGTTTCTCACCTGTGTGAGTTCTCAGGTGAATAGTCAGGGTTCCTCGCTGATTGAAAGATTTATCACACAGTTTACAAGAGAAAGGCTTTTCACCTGTGTGAATTCGAAGGTGGCAAACTAAGCTGGATTTCAGAGTGAAGAATTTATGACACACTTCGCAAGAATAGCGTTTATCGCCGCGGCGCCTTTTCCTGCGATTGTTTTTTCTGGAAGAGCGAGCTGAACATTTTCCACGCTTTGGACATGACAAAGGCTTCCTACCCATGTGAAGAGCCAAAAACTCAGCCTTGCACTGGATTTCTTCAGTGCAAGACAGAAAAAATTCATCATCATCACTGTCACAGGAGGAAGTCGTTTCACCTGTTTCAAGTCTCAGTGGTGAATCGTCCATATTGTCCCAGTGGCTTCTGCTGTCCGCCGGTTCCAGATCTGCAGCTTCCTGGATTCTTCCATGCTGATGCTGGTTCTCAGCCTCAGGTTGGTTTGCAGAGAGGATCTGGTTCTGGTTTGGTTCACAGTCGTCTTTTTGCTCTGTAGTTTGAGTCACAACGAAGGTTTCAGGCTCCAGTTGACCTTTAACCCGATCACCATAGAGATCCACCTGCTCTTCTTTAATCTGAACAGATTCTGGTTCCTCTTTAATCTGAACAGATTCTGGTTCCTCTTTAATCTGAACAGATTCTGGTTCCTCTTTAATCTGAACAGATTCTGGTTCCTCTTTAATCTGTAGAACCTGCTCCGGTCCCTGGTGGAGTATTTCACACGCAGGGCTCTCCAGAGCGGCGCTGGCCTCCTGCTTCACTACGAGCCGCCCTCCATCCTGAACGATCCACAGCTCAACATGCTCTTCTTTGATTGGTTGAGGACTTTTTGTCTCAGCCATTGCCGCTACAGATACCTGGAAAAAGGCAGAACACACAATATTGTAATAACAGCAGCATCAGAATGTATGAATGTGACTTTTTTTGATCATGGAAAGTTAATTTGATTCTTTGTATTAAAGATCGCAGATATCAAGGACTTCTGAACAATCCAGATATGCATCTTATCTGGTATTATGTTATCTGTAAGTATACAGAGTTTGCTAAACACAAGCAGATTGTGAACATGGTTTACTGGAACTCAGTGCCAACCTGTGAAGCTCCAGTGAACTTCATGTCCAATAGAGTTAAGATAACGTTGAAAAATAATAAAGGCCACAAAATCTTGACACTTTGAGCACAATTTGGACATTTTTACTCAATTTTGAAGTTTAACATAATTGGTTGTGTTCAGTTTTTGTTGAGGGGACAGAAAATGTAATCTGCTTTACAAGATATCCTGAGATTAAACTGTCCAGAGTCATAACTGGGCCTGAAATTCACTGCACATGTTGCACATTATATAATCAATCCCTGCAAATTTAGTTTTTATAATTTGGAAAATTCCTTCATACAATAAGAGCGATGTGTGAGCACTTCTAGCAGTTTGTCCTTCTCTTTTTAAATTATGCAGCGGAGATGAAGTGCGACTCGCTAACAGAGCTACAGAGACCTGTCGAGGAAAGATGTTACCATGGAAACAAATTTATAACCTAAATAATTTTCATTCAGCCGCGATGAAAAGAAACTAGATTCAACAAGAAATGTGACATTTAAATTTACTGAAGACACGCAGTGCAGAGAGGAAACATATGGAGGACTAGTCCTGCCAAAACTGATAATGAAAATAGAAATAAATAAATGGTTTCATAAAGTTATTAATGTGACAATTATTTCTAAACTAAGTTGATTATACAGAGTGACAGTTATATTTGTCCAACAATTTTAATGTCATTTTCCATTTCAAATAGAGTTAATCTGGAAAGAGATGAAAACTAGAGGAGGGAGAATTAGAAGTGAGGTATGAGGACACTCACAGCATGTTGGGGTCCAGGTCGGGGGCCCGGCTCCCGGGGTCCAGGTCGGGGGCCCGGGTCCCGGGGTCCAGGCCGGGGGCCCGGCTCCCGGGGTCCAGGCGCTCCCAGTGACAGAGCGACCTTGTGGAGATGAGCTGGCAAACTGAAGACTGAAGGAACGGCCCCGGCTCGGAGCCGGACGGTCTGACCCGTCCTGTCGAAGTCCGCTGGCCTGAAATGCTCACTGCACAGCGTCGCCGACACGCTGGCAGAGAAGTCTTCGCTTCTAGCAGCCACTTCCCACTGCTTCCTGCGCACGCTCTCCTTTGGAAACCTACAAGAGTCAAAGTTCAAAAAGCAAATAAAAAGTTTGATTCACGTCGGTGTAGTTCAGCAGGAAACATTTCTTGGTTGTTTTGGATCTGGAGCTTAGAAAATTTAGACTAGCTAATAAACCTATTCTAAAAAAAAATAAAGTTAATGCATTGATCTACTTTACTACCAATACTGTGATCTAGAAATGTGCAAAGTTCAAAATGTACAGAGAGAAAAATCACTGGATTTGTCACATTAACACAAGTCATAATAATTACAGAATAAAGTTGTCAGAATACCAGAATAATGGTTTCACAAATAAAATACTTGATCTTTAAACACATTAGCATCAAATTATTATCAGCAGAAAGACTTTGAACCAACCAGTTGTGTTTATGTCTGAGTCTATTTAGGAGGAAGAACCTCATGGACTCCAGTTGGTCACATCAGATGTTAAAACCTCCATCATTAAAATGATTGATCATTTTACAACGTTCCTCTCGTAATATTATCTTTATTCTGCCGTTATTATGACTTTATCCTTATAATTTGGAATAATCTCTTAATCCAGACCCAATAATCCAAGCTGTGGTAAAATAAATCTGATCAGATTTACAACCTCCTTTTTGCAGAGACTAAAAATATTTAAAAAATAACAAAGAGGAAATAAATGGCACACTTGTTATTTTAATAAAGCATTTTGTATATTTGTGATTTAACTGTTCAGGTTTCAGTTACAACAGAATTTTTTCTTGTATTGCATTCATAAATGAGTACTCTAGAGTTTTATTATAAGAGTTTTATTATATTAGCGTGTTCTTTTAGGAAATGGTTCAGCTGTTGGAGAGTAGCAAACCAAAATGTATGTTATTTAGCCTCCAGACATTGAATAAATCTTAATTTCATCTAAATTGACATGCAGTAAAGTTGGAGGAACATAAAATACATCCGAGTTGATTTTTAAATGCATCAGAAAGTTCTAACTAAACTACCACTGACATTTGTTCCAGCTGCTCTGCAGAGTGTCCCCATGTGTCGGCTGTCACTATGACACTGTCAGCTGCTACGATGCTTCCTGCTGAATGTTGTTTTTGTGTCCTTCCATGAAGATTCCTCCGGAGCTTCATGTTTTCCCGCTGAAGAAGTTTGTTTTTCAGCACCAGTTCAGAAATCTTCTTGGCATAAATCTCTTGATCTGCTTTCAGCCGTCGTTTCAAAGCCTCGTTTTCAGCCATCAGTTCCAGCTTTCCCCATGCAGAAAACCCTGAAAAGAAAAAATATGCACAGCATCAAAATGAGTTTTAAAACAACAAATAAGAAAAATGCAAAACAGACAACATCTTTGCAGTTGACAGAAAAGCTACTGGATTACAAAGAATCATTCAAACGTGTTGCCATGACAAAAGTGACCAAAACTTATGTCACAAATGGCACAGAGAAAAAACTGCTTCAGATTTTGGTGGAGTAATGATGCGTATGGCTGCTGTTAACAAAAAAACTGACAGCAGGAAAAATCCTAAGCATTTTTACAGCAGTAGCAACAATAAAACGAAATATGTGTGAACATCAATGGAAACGATGCTGATGACGTGTTACTGAGTCGGCGCTTTGTTTCACTGCAGCTTCTGCTGATGGGAAAATATGTGAACAAGGAAATGTTTTGGAAATAAAATGTCCATTTTCTACTAGGAATATGAAACCAAGTGAAGCAATTCAGAATGTGAGATTTCTTTTTGGAAGTGATGTGAAAATAGTGTTCCTAAAAGAAATCATCAGTGGTGCTAGTCCTTCACTCTGTGACTTTGGGACATAAACTAGATATTTTTGACAGCATGGATGCCATACTGTCAAAAATATCTTCTGTGTATCACAATTTATAAGTGCAAAAATACAAACTTGGTGAAGAAGTCTTAACAGCAGCATCAGAGCGGCGGCCTGGGTTCTTCTCACTCTGGAGGGTTTCACTGCAGAGATTTAAATTACTAAATTATCAAGTTATTAAGTTTCTTGTACATTTTCTGATTCTAATGGCTTGTTCAGGTTACTTACTGCACATTTAGAGATAAAGTAAGTAACTTTTATTAAAACTATTTTTAGCATATGTTGAATCTGTCGCCATGTTGTGACAATATGAGACAAAATCCATGAAACAAAAACTGGAGCTCTGATTGGTTGTTTTGGTCAGGATGCATTTCTTCAGACGATGGAGAAGATCCATCTTCTCATAGATTATCTGTCTCATACGCCGTCACAACACTGTCACAGTTTCAACAAATATGTTAAAAAAATTGTCAAAAAAGTTTAAAAAATTAAACGAGGTGTTCATGTACCCTAAGTGGCTAAGTGTGTCTTCTTGTTTTGATGCTGGGGATCCGTGGCGCCGGTCCCGGGGACGCCTGACTGGTTTGGAGGTTTTTGAGGCTTTGGGATCAAAAGAAACCGGATCTGGAAATCTGTCTGTTGGCTTGCCTTCAGGAAAATGCTGAAAAAACAAACAGCAGAATAAAAAGTGCTGACATGTAAATACAACAGTTACTGCAGTACATGCTTCCATGATTCTATAGAGCTACCCAGGGCAAAAATTCAGTCAAATTCAGTGTACTAATGGCTAATTTTGCAACTTATGTAAAGTTTGTAACAATGAGTTCTGGGTCAACTGATCATAAACAAAGAGTAGGCTTACTATTCACAACATATACCTTCAAACTCTCTATCAAACATGCATTATTGCCATTATGAGATTAACTGCAGTTACCTTCGTACAGACGAACATGTGGTAGTTTCCATTGATCATTGTTTCATTCAGGCGGTTATGAGGTCGGCCGCAGGCTTTTATCCATCGTTTACATTTTTCCAGACTCCGTTTGGGTTTGGGAAACGGAATAAAGTGTATCCCGCCCTCTAAGCGCTCCGGGTACCGGGTGTCGGAGTTACACGTTCCCCACTGACAACGTTTAACCATGATTCCCTGTTATTTTGCACCAAATTTCCGCGTTCGCAATGAGAAACCCCGCCAATTATGTCGGAGGTAAAGATGGCTTCCGTTCCTCCAGGTAAGGGGCGTTTCACTGGATTCAAATTGCGACCGCGGATTGGTCAGCTGCTGCGTTGTCGTCACGTCAGTTGAGAGTGAGGGTTGTGACCATGTTTGAGCAGAACAGTCAGACTCGTTTGTTTAACAAAGACACGTTAGTGAACAGTTAGGTTGATGCAAAAGTTTAAGTAACACGACAAGAAGCATGTTTCCATTCTTACCTGTGAAAGGTAATGCCGCTGGCTCTGGTTTGAGCGGTACAGCGGTTACAACAACTCAAGGCAGAACATGAATGAGGCATCTTCTTCTACTCTACTCAGAGCTACATCCAAAATGGCGGCAACTGTGACGTAATCATAAGTGCTTAAAATAAGGGCTCCGTGGAGCAAGTATCAAATAGATTCTATAATATATAGATTATATAAAGAATAGATAATCAGTACTACTGAGAGCCTGCTGTAGAGGTAACGCTGTTAGCGCGTTGTTGTTTACTTCCGCCGGAAATGCTCTTCTTCTTTTCTATTATAGTCGATAGGAAGCAACTTCCAGGTGAATACCGCCACCATTCTAATTTTTAATTTTATATAATGAAGATAAATAAATAGTGCTTTCCTCAATGTGTAAATATCCTCTATGTGTTCTAATTTCAACTGTAATGTTTTTCTATTTTGTTAATAAATATTCAGTGAATAGATTTGTGATCATTCCTTGAGGAGTTTTCTGCTCGAATTCATTCCTTCGTGAGAAACGGACATGTTTGACTAATTATTCTAAGGAGATTGGAATGGTGCCCTGATTCAAATAAACTAACTTTATCAACAATTTAATGAATAATAAATTAATAATTTTAAATTAAAATTTTTATTCCCACATTTATATCAGTTGAGATTGAAGTGACCTGAACCAGCTTCTGTCTGTTTCATGTTTATTCTTTACCAAAAGGTTACTACACACCTCTGTGACTTAGCCTGACCCCAACTTGCTAAGCATTAAGTTATATGAGCAAAATGTAATTCAAAATTAATCTATGAATATTTTTGCAGCCGAGTTATTAAACCAGTATCTTATATATACCACATTTTTCAAAGTTAAATTTCAGCGTTTTAATTTCTTAACATGAGAATTGAATGATTCATTTGCATCAAACAAAATCCAAAGATATTTAAATTGACCAATGTGATCTTCTTTTCTGAAATGAACATGTCTAAGTCAGGTGTGTTTTCTGATCTTTTACTAAAATACACGAAAACTGTTTTAGAAACAATGACAAGCAGAAAGTGGTTATTTGCGTCATTTGTTCAGTAAGAGTAGAGGCAATGCGAATTTTGTCCAACAGGTGTCACTGTAACTCCAACTATAGAGACTTCAGATTGTTTTCTTAATTATGAATGGATAATATTTCAGTAAAACTACGGAGGAAGCCTCTTCAGTGAGAAAAATTAATGACTACTTATCTACATCTATTTCTTAATATTGTATCAGTCTCAGTAAATAAATTAGATGTGATTAACTGATAAAATTACTGTTTCAAACATCTGTCTCAGGGGAAGGTAATTCAAATTTCACAGTTCATTAAAGAAAAAAGAGGAACAGATTGACAAACTAAATTTATTCCCAGAATCACAATTTATAATACTTCAACTGAAAAGTTAAATATTATAACTAAACATGAATATTTATTATTAACGTAAATAAAAAAAATAAATAAGCATGAAACAGTGACCCCGTCTCCATTAATATCCCTGCTGTAACTTTATTACATAAAATCATGAGAGTGAATAAAAACTTCTGCTTTAAACTAATGGTGAGATTTCAACGAGGCAGAATGTGTATTTGTTAAACTGTATCAGAGGAAAAGTTTTCACATTTATTCACCAGATTAAAACCAAACACCAGCAAGAGAAAATTACATGAACTTACAGAAAACAGTTTCTGTAAACAGAGAAAAAGCCATGGAGACTGGAACATTGAGATTATCATTACAGAATTAACAACATTCATATAATAAGATACAAAAGGGAAGAAAAACAAAACAAGAATTAAAAAAAAGTCATAACTATGAATCTAATTCAATAAAAAAATAAAAATATTGGGACTAACACTGCCCAGTGTCCTGATGCTGAACATAGCAACCAGAGTCCAGAGCCTTCAGCATCTCAGGCTTTAGTGTCTTTTGTTCGTCCATCAGATTTTTCCAGCTCAACCTCTTCACTCGTTTGGGTTTAGCAGTTCTGTTCAGTGGTTTCCCCTCAAATCAAATTCAATACCACGCGGTGAAAGGTTAACAGTTCTGCTACTCTCTTCACCCAGAGTGTCCAAGTTGCAATGCCACAAGTCTGATGATGCACTTAGAAATTCATCACCCCCCTTAAACCTGGCAGGCTGGTGCCAAGTGCACCTATGAACCGTATTATCCTTGAAAATTGAGTTTATTAAAGACATCCCTTGTCTTACGTAGAGGTCCAACAACAAAACACCAACTGGGATCAGAACAGGGAGGCCATTTTTCCAAATCACACCCCAGCAGGTCACACCATTAGGCCTGTCACGATAACAAATTTTGCTGAGCGATTAATTGTCTAAAAAGTTATTGCGATAAACGATAATATTGACTAATAATGCATGCGATTTCCTGCCATAGATAGATGCACTTTATTTTCAAAAGAACACATAACACTGGAACTAATAAACTAAATAAACAAAACAACCAAAAATAAAATAGATTCTCTGTCTCCATTAACAGAAAACATACTTAAATAAAAACTAAACAACATAAAACCAAAGTGGAAATAAATACTGGATTCAACCAAAAGAGTGCAGATTATAAAGTCTGTATACTGTATTGCCCTTCAGTAATCACTAGATTTAAATATAGAAGATGGGCACATCCGACTCTCTAATGCAATAGTTCATTCTACACGATTTTCTGCCCCTATTTTCCCCTTATAACAATCTTAGATCGTTGGCTGATCTAAGATTGTCGCTGGTGATTTCGTAACCGATCATCCTACAATGTGTGGTGAGTTACGGTAGATCGTCGTGGCCGCTTCAATCTAAATCGGGGTTTTTCCCGACTGGGAGCTTAACGCTGAATGTGACAGGTAACCAATCAAAAAGCGCGGATTCTCCTCCTGCTTTCTGAGGGGAAATTACGGAGGGGAATCTCAAACAGCTGACACGGGGCAACCCGAAGTCCAGCGGACATCGGAGATGATATGTGGAAACAACATTAATGTTTATTCAACATTTCGTGCAAAGAATATAGAAATGACAAGGGGAGGAGTTGAAGCCAAATTGCTACCGCAGCTGATGAACCCGGTAGGTTTTCAGCTGTTCTTCATTAACGTGACATAAATAAGTTATAGTGATTTTCATTCAGTCAGAACTTTACGCTGACTCTAGCCACATGCATCACAGGGAGATTCTAGTAAAGCATTGATTAATGCCTGGTTTTAAAATTAGTTAACTGGACTTGTAGCCGTTATTTTGTGCCCATGTGGCTGGAAACCACACGGCACGACGAACCTGATCGAACGTTATACTCAGGATTTCTGTCTGCTAATGTGTCTCTCAGGTTTAGAAAATGGGCCGACAGTCGGCAGACAACTCATGTGAGCTGGACATTAGACTGAGGAAATGAGAAAGGGAGGGTAAGTGGAGAGACCGGAGCTGAGCCTGTTTTCATTCAGTGTCATCAACAGAAAGGGAAAAAAGGCAGGAAGAGACGATAAAGCCAATAATTAAAATGAGGTCGATAGGTTTAATTTATCATGCAATTAATTGATATATCGTTTATCGCAACAGGCCTTCACACCATCATTGTCTATGTGGGCAATAAAGTCCCCTAGTGCCTCAGATGAGGACGTCATCCAGAGACTCCAAAACGGCTCTGAACTGTTTAATCCATAAGCACAGACAACAGTCAGAACCTTCCTTCAAGAAAAACTGACTGCGTAAATAGCAAGAAAAGTGAAGTCTTTTCTTCCTAACCAGGGAATAATCGAGTCTTGTGAGTATTTCTACTCCTCCTGACGCCTCTCTGACCAACTGCTATGAAGTTATTATAAAGTAATTCTTCAGACAGCCAATTTTTAACCCTGACTGAGTTCTCTTTTTTCTTTCAGAGATTTGCAACTAAAGATAACTCAGTCTTACAATACATAATGTGATGGTTCAAATTATTACCTTAAAAGGTTTAAGTCACCTTTAACACCTACACAGACTCTCCCTCTTATATATCATGTGCAACAGCTGCACACAAATTCGAGTACTGACCGTAGAATCAACTGACAGCTGAGTGCTGGCGACACCTGCTGGTTTTACTGGGAAACTGTTATTGATGTGAAAATTATTGCACAAAACAGAGATTCATGATCACTCTTAAATTCATCCAAATATATAAAACTATGTAGTTGGCTATGATAAAATGAGCAACAAATACCACTAACAACAATGGCATTATTGACATAATTATTATAAGATATTACTGTAAGAGCACAAATGTGGAGAAAATGGTTATTAGGGGCTTACAGTGGAAAGTTCTTGGATTCGATCAGTGTCGCAAAGTTTTCTGGATTTAAGTCCATGTTTCAGTTTGAAATGTATTCAAGCACTTGTACAAGAGGCTTGATTATTCAAAATTATTCTTTTCTTGACCAATAGATGGTTCTGTGACTCAAAATATAGAAGTTGGACTGTTTGCAAAATAAGTGAAGCCTGTTTTTATAAAGGACAGCGCCCCCTAGGGAAAGCAGCCCCAGGAACCCCTTCTTCTTTGGTAATGAAACACATTTTGTTGTGCTTCTGTACAATAACAATACAAGTATTCTGATTCTGATCTGATTCTAATTTTAAGTAACATGGTATTTTTACCAGTTTAGCAAAATATCTTAAGATATAAATACTGTGTTAAGTTAATCTGTATTTGACAGAGAGGAATTCGTCACATAATTCATGACAAGATTGCGTCTTATCTGTGAGTTCTCATGTGTCGATTGAGAACATTTCTCCATCTGAAAGATTTCTCACACAATTCGCAGGAATACGGCTTTTCACCCGTGTGAGTCCTCATGTGACAAGTCAAATCGTTATTCTCTCGAAAAGATTTCTCACACATGTCACAGGAGTACGGTTTCTCACCCGTGTGAGTTCTCATGTGGACTGTCAAGGTACTTTGCTTGTTGAAAGCTTTTCCACAAGTCAGACATGAGAAAGGCTTCTCACCTGTGTGAGTCGTTATGTGATAAGCCAACTGACTACTGCCACTGTAGGATTTACCACAAACTCTACAGGAATAAGGTTTCTCACCTGTATGCGTTCTCATGTGTCGTACCAAATTACTACGATCTCGATAGGCTTTTTCACACAACTCACAGGGATACGGCTTCTCACCTGTGTGAGTTCTCATGTGTGCGGTCAGGGCAGGTTGCCTGGGGAAACCTTTCCCACAGGTCCCACAGGAGAAAGGCTTCTCACCTGTGTGCGTTCGCATGTGACAAATCAAATTACTGCTGTTAATGAAAGATTTATCACATAGTTTGCAAGCAAAAGGCTTCTCTCCTGTATGAGTCCTCATGTGCACGGTTAGAATTTGTCGAGTGGTGAAACATTTGCCACATACATCACATAAAGGTAATTTCTTTTTATGTCTTTTTAGCTTAGTGTTGTCCACATTGTCACCTTGTTTTCTGTATTTTTTGTGTCTTTTCTCCTTCAGCTTTCTCTTATCATTTGATCCGGAGCTTTGATGATTGATTACTTGCTGCTGTTGGTGTTCGGCTTCAGGGGGTGCAGAAGATGGTAGATGATTCTTAATTGTTTCACTGGAATCTTTTTGATCTACAGGAGGAGTCTGAGTACAGCGACTAGCATCCCTTTTCACCAAAACTTCCCCTACATCCTGAAAGATGCAGAGTTCAATTTGTTCATCTTTTACTTGCCAAGCTTCTGGCTCCTCTTTCACCTCAATGATCTGTTTTGGCTCCTCAGGTTCAGTATTTCCAAGTTCTTTTTTTTGGTGGAAGTTTTTCTCATATGGAGGAGTCAACTTTAAGGTGTCACTCTCCTGCTTCACTACAAAATGTCCATCCAGATCCTTGGAGATTTGCTTCTGTTCCTCTTTAATCTGGACCACCTTCACCTCCGATACATTGTGGAATATTTGCTCATTATCAGAACTCACTATAGAGGTGTTGGTCTCCTGCTTCACTAAAAGCAGCTTTTCGTGCTGTTTTTCATTAATAGATTGAGGTTCTGGCTCCTCTTTCATTTTATTGATCTGCTGTAGTTCTGGTTCCTCATGTTCCTCGTTTAAATCTACAGTGTTTGATATCTTTTGATCAAGAGTAGAGTTTCTTTCTTCATTTATGAGAAAGTGATTTGCAACCACCTTCCACGTAGTAACAGACATGATGCTGTAGAAGATCTGAAAGAACAGCACAACAGCATTAACAGTTTTGTAAAAAAAAAAAATAAATAAATAAATAAAAAAATAAATAAATTAATAGATACTGGGAAAAAACAAAATGTAGATAATATTTTAATTAATATTTTCTACTGTTTATAAATTGAGAAAATATGGAACAGTGGAGACCTGGCTACTAAAATAACTCCAAGAACTCATTAAAGATTCATCCAGGAGGACACAGGAGAAGCCAGGCTAAATTTAAAGCTCTGCAGGCTCATTTGCTAAAAGAACATTTTGCTAATAAAGTAAAAATACTTCAGATGTGTTGCAATACTGACTGCTACAGGAGATCCTTCCTGCCCACAGCATCACCATCAACAACACCTCTTTTGAGATACTTGGATGATAAGTTATGATATTTAATTTCCCTTAATGATAATGTATTCTTAAATTTAATTTAATTGAAACTACATGAAACCACGTAGACACCAAAACTGTCAGTACTTCAATGAAGATGTTTGTGACAAATAGAATAAATAAAAATGTATAAAGGTGTTAATCATTATGGAAACGTGCACAGGCTTTTATTTTTGCGAGGTTTTTTATGTGATGAATGTTTTGGCATTCAGCTCAACTCAAAATCATTTTCAAAAAATAGATTTTCTTTTATGTTAAAAATGAAATTTCCAGCTTTGCAAATAATGTTTGAGTTCTTTATAAAGAAAATGAGAAACACTGTTTAAACATTTTTTTTTTAACAAACATTGGTTTTACAAAACCAATGTTAGATTTGTGAAACAGAATAACAGTAAGTGTTCATTTCTAATTATTAATTTGGTCATTTTTTTTCCACTCAGACCACAATTACATACGTTTGGGTTAATAAATACAACTATAATTCTGGAATCTTCTAGAAGATTCTGAAAGAGTACATCACATCATTGGCAGGAATTATTCAGCAGAACATCTGCCTTTGCAAAACAAAAACTAGATTTGGAAGCAGCCTAGTCAAAGCCCAGATTTAAATCTGATTGGGAAGCATGTTTTAATGCTCACAAACTATCCAATGTGGAAGAATAAAATAGTTTCGGCGCAGTTGGTAGAGCTGTTGCCTTGCAGCAAGAAGGTTCTGGGTTCTGCATGGAGTTTGCATGTTCTCCCTGTGCATGGTGGGTTCTCTCCAGGTACTCCGGTTTCCTCCCAGAGTCCAAAAACATGACTGTCAGGTTAATTGGTCTCTCTAAATTCTCCCTAGGTGTGTGTGTGTGTGTGTGTGTGTGTGTGTGTCTCTGTGTTCCCCTGCGACAGACTGGCGATCTGTCCGGGGTGTACCCCGCCTCTCGCCCAGAACATTAGCTGGAGAGGAACCAGCACCTCCTGACCCCATTAGGGACAAGAGTGTAGGAAATGGATGGATAAACAAATGTGGGCCTGAATGCCTCACGTGTGATGGACATGACTCATTTATCAATTATCAATAACATTATTTGTAGGTGTTTGGATTATACAAGTATGGTATTCTGTAATACTTTACCTTCAGATAACGTAAAATCAACATACTAAGCCAAAAACAAAACTATTGCCAATATTTAAACAAGGTAAATTAAATGTTTTATAAATTTACCTTGTATATCAAGGTTCCGTCGACCTAAACAGGACGGGTTGCCCTATCAGCCAACCAAATAATAATCCGCGGTATCAACTAGTTCCTTAAACGTATTCTCTGTATTCCAGTGTCAGTTCATTCAGAACCATAAAGTGTACATACCTGGAGGTTCCGAGATGAGTTGGGTTTTCCAGCTGGTATCCAGCAGTCTGAGCTGATGGTCGATCTCTTCCTCCTAAAAGTCGATGTTGTTGAATGTTTCTGCAGCAGCAGCTCTCCGATGAAGAACTGAAGACATTGTTACTGCAGACACTGAAACATTAAGCTCACACAGCAGAAACCTCTTTCTAGCCGACGGTAAACAGGAGGAACCCTGGTAGCTAATGTTACTAGCCTTCTGTTGTTTACTTCCGCTGAATGTCCCACGCGAAGATGTACACCTGAAACAAGAGCGCACCAAAAGTTCCGCCCCCAGCACGAAACTGAACCTGGCTTCCGATTTAATTTTTATTTTTTATTACAAAATGTTTAGTGGCTTAGATGTTCTAAGTTTCAAAATCTTAAATATTTAGTTTTATTGCTACACTTGTAGCAAACAGAGAAGCAATGCTTCTCTGTTTGTTTCCTGAAATGACTTTTTGTAGAGCGCCTTGTGAGATATTCCCTGTGAATTACCACTATACAAAATACTCTGAATTGAATTACTTGGTTTTGCTACTTTTTTACTACTTGTGGTCTGTTTTATGTAAACTTGTGCACACTCAGCACTTATCAAAGTAACTGGTACGGATTGTGAGATAGGGGTTATCTGTGTGTTAATTTTTAAACACAAGCTGGGGAAAAGACAAAAAAAAAACAACAAAATACCAATTAAAAGAATGAATGTAAATAGTTTAATCATCCAAACATAACATATTTTAATCATCTGAAGCAGGATACCTCTAATACTCAGGAAGAACAAATCAATAATAAGAACCCTTATTTTAACACTTCATGTTGTATCAACACATCTGGCTGTAAGCTTTGTTGAAATAACATTTTTAAAAGTTATTTTACATGACATGCAGGTTACAAAATAATCCCCAGATATAAAATACAGCAATCAGTAAGAAAATGATGGGGAAACCCAAGCAAAATAAAAACATGAATATGCCTGTTAAAAAGGTGTATTCTGATGAGATTTATACAAATTTCTATCATAACATCCATTGGAAGCCCATTTGGCCAATCAGACATCACCAGTAGAGGCAGTGGCATCCTGCCTGCTGGCTTGGTGATTCAGGGGCGTAACAGAGGAGGGTTGACTTCAACCCCCGTTCCTTTTTTCACAAACACAACGAGGGGAAGGGGCCTAAATCCTGCCATTTAGTCTTTTTCTGAAGATGGTGACAACCTTGCCTTCAATAAACAAACATCCAAAAAACTGCACAACTGTTGAAACACTGACATTCTGTACATTGAGGCTAAAACTCCATTTGTTTGTCTTTGATCAACACCAAATCTATTTGTGTTTTGTTTCAAATGTTAAACTCATGGAAAACCTGAAATTTTCCATGCATAAACAGTTATTACACTGCTTGTAAATGTATTAATATATTTGAGGATTATTATGTGTGATGATTTTGATGATGGGATTTGACAAAATGTAGTTTGCTGCATGTTTCTAAATTATTTAATGTGTTATGTTTTAATCATGCAAATCAATTTGAACTGCCTTGTTGCTGAAATGTGCTATACCAATAAACCTGACTAGTTTGTGAATCAGAGAGCAGCTCTACTGTCGCAGAACTTCCTGGTTGGCATTTTTACATTTGTGTTTAGTCAAACTAAATTTGACAGTGAAGGATTCACCACATGCTTCACAAGAATAAGGCTTCTCACCTGTATGAATCCTCATGTGCACCGTCAGATTATTCTGCTTGGTAAAACCTTTTCCACAGGTCTGACATGAGAATGGCTTCTCTCCCGTGTGAGTTCTAATATGACGAGCCAGATCGCTGCTCTGTCTGAAAGATTTGTCACACAAGTCACAAGAATATGGTTTCTCCCCTGTGTGGGTTCGGAGGTGGCGGGCCAGATCGCTGCTTTGAATAAAAGATTTATCACACAGGTCACATGGAAAAGGCTTCTCACCTGTGTGGGTCCTCATGTGATAACTCAGGGTAGTTTTCTGGATAAAACCTTTACCACAGACCAGACAGGTGAAGGGCTTCTCACCGGTGTGGGTTCTCATGTGGACTGTCAGGTCAGACTGAGCAGTGAAACCTTTTCCACAAGTCAGGCATGGGAAAGGCTTTTCAGGTGTGTGAGTTCTCATGTGCTTGATCAAATGACTGCTGTCAGTCAAAGATTTACCGCACACTTCACAGGAGTAGGGCTTCTCACCAGTGTGTGTTCTCAGGTGAATGGTGAGATGACTGTTGTCGTTAAAGGATTTACCACAAAACTGACAGGAATATGGTGTCTCACCTGTGTGAGTTCTGATGTGACGGGCCAAATCATTGCTCCTCCTGAAAGATTTATCACACAGCTCACAAGGGTATGGCTTCTCACCTGTGTGAGTTCTCATGTGGACGGTCAAGTTGTACTGCTTGTTAAAACCTCTTCCACAAGTCAGGCAGGAGAAAGGTTTCTCATCTGCTTGAGGTATCATGTGATTAGCCAACTCAGTATGCTGCATGAAAGAATTACCACAAAACTCAAAAACATTTGGCTGTTCTATGTCTTGATTACCGCAGGACTCCTCCTGCTCCTCTTTAATCTCTACAGGCTCTGGTTCCTCCTTCGTCTCCATCATCTGCTGCTGCTCTGGTCCGTCTTGAAATGCTTCCCTATAAGCAGGATTCTCCATGGAGGTGGAGGTTTCAGCCTCTTGCTTCACCAAAACCTGGCCTTCATCTTGAAAGATGCACAACTCAATCTGTTCTTCTTTAATCACTCGAGGTTCTGGGTCTTCTGTCTCAGTCGTCTGGGGTTCCGGTTCATCTTTTATTTCCACACCGTTTGGTAAATCATGGTCAAGAGGAGAGCTTGACCTTTGTTTGCTAATGAGAATGTGATCAGCATCAATCTCCCAAGTAATAACCGACATGATGCTGTGGAAGACCTGAGGAAGTCAAAAACAGGAGATTAGTAACTATTTAATAAACAACATTTATGTCTTTTTTTTTTTTTTTTACAAAAGAGGAAGACAATGTTGGATGAAAAAGAACTAATCCAACCAGCACTTCCTAATAGTGCACTAAGCTGCAGAAACAACAAAACAAAATGGCAGGATGAGAAAAACGCAAGAGATATGATCAAATAAACTCTACAATTCTGTAACATAACTTAATACACAATTAAGCTTTTCCAATTGTGAAATTGTAATTCACAATTATGCTTTCATTTTGGATTATGTTCCTAAATTTGTTGAACTAAAATGTGACGTGTGAAAAATATTTCATAATTTAACTGTAGAGGTAGACCTAGGACATAATCCTACCAACTCACACACCCCACACTTTAAAAACTTTGCAGTGCAACTGCAAGAGTGTTTGGACTCTATTTTTTGTCATGATTAACTTTAGAAAATGTTATTAACAAGCTGATTCCGCACTGACATCTTAGTTATGAAAACCATTTGTGAAAAATAGCTGATTAATTTTGTATCCTGAGGACAGCATGCCACTCCCAAAATGGCGGACCTAAAGACGTTACGTTCTGGCGGGGCAAAGAAGCCTCCAGATGTGGAGTTTTGAGCTTCATCTGAAGTCGATCTCCAGTCACAACAATATACGAGTTTATTTGTAATAGCAGTAGATCTCAATTAAAAAAAAGCTAAAAATTAATTGGAAACGTTTAGTTCGGCTGCTTCTGTATTAAAAGTTGTTGAACTGCCTGTTTTCTCCCCGCTTACTCTCGTATGTAAAATATAAAAGGGTGATTAACAACAACTTGATTAATTAACTGACTCATCTTTCTACCTCAGCTAGATTTAGATCATATTCTTTCCATTCCCGTTAGTTCATTCAGAACCGTGCAGTTAACATACCTGCAGGTTGAGATAATTTTGGTTTTCCAGCTGGTATCAGCAACACGGCTGACGTTGAAATCAAGATGTAATTACCTCAGATACTGAAATATTCAGTTCACACAGCAGAAACCGTCTCACAAACGACGATAAACTGAAGGAAGCCTGAAAGCTAACGCTGCTAGCGCCCTGTTGTTTACTTCCGCCGGATGTCTCACACGAAGATTTACACCAGAAACAGGGTTTGTGCTTAAGGTTCCGTCTTCAAACGTAAACGTTTGTTTTTCTACTGAAGGTTTTCATTTAATTTTGCCTGGGTTTTTTCTGCTTATTTTGATTTCCAATACAGAGGACACTTGGCTCAGTCCTGAAACACTTCAGTCATACTGCTTATGTCAAGGAGACTTTTGATTTTAAAACATTTAAAGTGTACCTTCTTTATTTGGTTAGAAAGAATAAACTTAAAATAAGCTTTCTCAAGTCAACAAGTACAAAAATTATTTAAATTCAGATTAAATAATTTTTTTTACAGTTAATATTAATTGAAGGCAACTCAACCAATTGTCTTTAGCCTTGATTTAAAGGAACTCCTTGTTTCACCTGTTTTGAAGGGTTTTAAAAATGTATTTCAAACAGAAGCATAAAAACTGAATGTTGCTTCTCTCCATGTTTTGCTCGATTCTGGGGATGCAGAGTGGACCAGAACCAGAAAACCCGTGTGTTCTAGAGTGTTGATGGAACAGAGAAGAATCAACAGAATAACGGTTTGGATTCATTAATGCTCTTCAAACACGAACAAGATGCATCATGTGCAAATAGCTTACAAACGTTAGAATAATTTTAGTATCATGTTATAATACTCAATATATCTTATAAAAGATAAGGAACATGGACAAAAATACTTTCCT
Source organism: Poecilia formosa (assembly GCF_000485575.1). Classification (NCBI taxonomy): domain Eukaryota; kingdom Metazoa; phylum Chordata; class Actinopteri; order Cyprinodontiformes; family Poeciliidae; genus Poecilia; species Poecilia formosa. The sequence continues at coordinate 573,057 of NW_006800179.1, forward strand.
CCTTCAATTTTTCAGCATTAAATGCCACATAAACCTTTTAAAGTATAATTAACAGGAATACAAACTGTTGGAAATCCTAAAGCAACTTGTGCAAAACGAAAGGAACCGAGGCAAACCAAAACAAAGTTACTTTTTTATGTAGACATACTTAGACGTTTGGCCATTTTAGCATCATTTAGAAAAGTTCTTTTGTAAAGAACTTAGTTTTTTCACACATCAAAAACGGCAATAAGCTGCTTTGTTTGACTCCAACTGGAGCCTAATTGCAGTGCAAAAACAGACTACATACAAAGTGTAGCCCTCACCCAGCAAAGACAGCGGCAAGAGGTTCAAAACAGATGAGTAATTCAAGCCCTGACTCGCGCTGGACCCGCTCTTTCTGGTATGCATAAAAAAGTTCCAGGTGTTAGCATTTGTATTGTCAATGAGTGTTTGTATCACAGACGCGCTGAAAAACAAATGAAACAGAGACAGTGGGGTCCAGGATGTTTCCTGGTTTAAGGTGGGGCCTGGTTTTCTTGTTGGTGTGAAACTGAAGTGGTGTTGATGATCCTCCTCATCTTTGCCATGCCAAACTGTTGCACCCTCACCAGCAGCCTTTTTGGATTTTCTTCTTCTCTCCTGTTGGGGTTCCTTATTAGAGCTCAATTAAATATGAATGCTTGTTAAAGAACCAAGACTACTTTCAAACATAAGTAATTTTCCAAAAGTAAATAGATTACGATTACGTACCCCTCAGGATCGTGTGAGGCAGAGATCAAGACTCTTCTCGGTGGCTCGTAGTCTCTGTCATCACCTTTGTCGTCATTAAGCATAAAAGAATAATATTTATTGTCAAAATAACATTAAATCATGCCATTATTCCCCAAATGAGGAGGAGTATGGCCTGTATGTCTGTTATTTTATTTGACTCGGAACAAGACTTAAAACAATGTTAAGGGTCCCACTCAGTGCTCAGTCGTACTGTGTGCACTCCATGAGCCGCTGTCCACGGACGACAGACTTCATATTCAAGCGTACTGATTGCCTAAAATTCTCTAAAATAAATAAATAAATAAATTTATTGAGAGAAACCATGAAGCGCCGTGTGAAAAACGCTCATCTTACCTCTCAGGTTAAAGCCCTTCAAACTCCAAATCTTCACTATGAGCTGGAAAAACGAGTTCATCTTCAGACGAGGAATCCTGGACACACACTTCTGTCCCAGAGTCTTCACGGATCATCTGAAATGCTTCCTCCACACTATTAAACTTTTTGTTGGATTCAGTTGAGATCAAAAACAAACAGCCTAAGAGGTGAAACAAACAGAGCACAAGTGTGAACCTGGTGAATTATGGCACAGAGCCGGAAAAACTCAGGTTCTGATTGGTCGAATTTTAGAAATGTATCCCTTTTTATTGTTAGAGTAACTAGAATAAAACTGAATTCAATACATTCATGGCAATGGAACCAATCTCAAACTGAAAACTTTGTAACTGGGTCAGAAACATGGAAATTGTCAGAGGATTTGCTAACAAAGCTAAGAGATATAACTGTTCTGCAAATACAGCTTTATTCTGGTTGATTTAGGTTTTAGGTGAAAAGATGCAAATGTTTATAGATTATTTTAAACATAAATGATACTTCCGGTCCTTTGTTGCTGGTTGAATACAAGGTTCACATGAAGCCTCAACACTCAAGTCAGGTTTTTTAATCGATGGGAAAGAAGTGGTGCAATGGAAACAAGGCAGATCCCTCAATCAAAACAGTTGGAGGAAAGTTTTAAAACCTGTAGGAAGGAATCACAGTTTACCACTGAGGAGGAAAATGACTGGAAAGATTTACCACGCAGTTTACAAAGATACGGCTTCTTGCTTGTGTGAATTTTTATGTGATGATCCAAATGAGTCATTTCATTAAAGCATTTACCAGGCAAGCTACAGCAAAAAGGCCTCTCACCAGAATGAGTTAAGTGGTCGGTCAAATTCCTGGGCAAGCGGTAGCATTTACCACATATTTCACAAGGGTGGGACTGGTTCTATGAGTTTTGAAATCTCTACCTTGTTAATGGGCGAGCTGATGTCCCCTGGTTTCGGCCTCCCGTTTGCTCCGGAGGCTTTCGGCCTCCCGTTTGCTCCGGAGGCTTTCGGCCCCCCGTTTNGTGGGCAATAAAGTCCCCTAGTGCCTCAGATGAGGACGTCATCCAGAGACTCCAAAACGGCTCTGAACTGTTTAATCCATAAGCACAGACAACAGTCAGAACCTTCCTTCAAGAAAAACTGACTGCGTAAATAGCAAGAAAAGTGAAGTCTTTTCTTCCTAACCAGGGAATAATCGAGTCTTGTGAGTATTTCTACTCCTCCTGACGCCTCTCTGACCAACTGCTATGAAGTTATTATAAAGTAATTCTTCAGACAGCCAATTTTTAACCCTGACTGAGTTCTCTTTTTTCTTTCAGAGATTTGCAACTAAAGATAACTCAGTCTTACAATACATAATGTGATGGTTCAAATTATTACCTTAAAAGGTTTAAGTCACCTTTAACACCTACACAGACTCTCCCTCTTATATATCATGTGCAACAGCTGCACACAAATTCGAGTACTGACCGTAGAATCAACTGACAGCTGAGTGCTGGCGACACCTGCTGGTTTTACTGGGAAACTGTTATTGATGTGAAAATTAGTGCACAAAACAGAGATCCATGATCACTCTTAAATTCATCCAAATATATAAAACTATGTAGTTGGCTATGATAAAATGAGCAACAAATACCACTAACAACAATGGCATTATTGACATAATTATTATAAGATATTACTGTAAGAGCACAAATGTGGAGAAAATGGTTATTAGGGGCTTACAGTGGAAAGTTCTTGGATTTGTTCGGTGTCGCATAGTTTTCTGGATTTAAGTCCATGTTTCAGTTTGAAATGTATTCAAGCACTTGTACAAGAGGCTTGATTATTCAAAATTATTCTTTTCTTGACCAATAGATGGTTCTGTGACTCAAAATATAGAAGTTGGACTGTTTGCAAAATAAGTGAAGCCTGTTTTTATAAAGGACAGCGCCCCCTAGGGAAAGCAGCCCCAGGAACCCCTTCTTCTTTGGTAATGAAACACATTTTGTTGTGCTTCTGTACAATAACAATACAAGTATTCTGATTCTGATCTGATTCTAATTTTAAGTAACATGGTATTTTTACCAGTTTAGCAAAATATCTTAAGATATAAATACTGTGTTAAGTCAATGTGTATTTGACAGAGAGGAATTCGTCACATAATTCATGACAAGATTGCGTCTTATCTGTGAGTTCTCATGTGTCGATTGAGAACATTTCTCCATCTGAAAGATTTCTCACACAATTCGCAGGAATACGGCTTTTCACCCGTGTGAGTCCTCATGTGACAAGTCAAATCGTTATTCTCTCGAAAAGATTTCTCACACATGTCACAGGAGTACGGTTTCTCACCCGTGTGAGTTCTCATGTGGACTGTCAAGGTACTTTGCTTGTTGAAAGCTTTTCCACAAGTCAGACATGAGAAAGGCTTCTCACCTGTGTGAGTCGTTATGTGATAAGCCAACTGACTACTGCCACTGTAGGATTTACCACAAACTCTACAGGAATAAGGTTTCTCACCTGTATGCGTTCTCATGTGTCGTACCAAATTACTACGATCTCGATAGGCTTTTTCACACAACTCACAGGGATACGGCTTCTCACCTGTGTGAGTTCTCATGTGTGCGGTCAGGGCAGGTTGCCTGGGGAAACCTTTCCCACAGGTCCCACAGGAGAAAGGCTTCTCACCTGTGTGCGTTCGCATGTGACAAATCAAATTACTGCTGTTAATGAAAGATTTATCACATAGTTTGCAAGCAAAAGGCTTCTCTCCTGTATGAGTCCTCATGTGCACGGTTAGAATTTGTCGAGTGGTGAAACATTTGCCACATACATCACATAAAGGTAATTTCTTTTTATGTCTTTTTAGCTTAGTGTTGTCCACATTGTCACCTTGTTTTCTGTATTTTTTGTGTCTTTTCTCCTTCAGCTTTCTCTTATCATTTGATCCGGAGCTTTGATGATTGATTACTTGCTGCTGTTGGTGTTCGGCTTCAGGGGGTGCAGAAGATGGTAGATGATTCTTAATTGTTTCACTGGAATCTTTTTGATCTACAGGAGGAGTCTGAGTACAGCGACTAGCATCCCTTTTCACCAAAACTTCCCCTACATCCTGAAAGATGCAGAGTTCAATTTGTTCATCTTTTACTTGCCAAGCTTCTGGCTCCTCTTTCACCTCAATGATCTGTTTTGGCTCCTCAGGTTCAGTATTTCCAAGTTCTTTTTTTTGGTGGAAGTTTTTCTCATATGGAGGAGTCAACTTTAAGGTGTCACTCTCCTGCTTCACTACAAAATGTCCATCCAGATCCTTGGAGATTTGCTTCTGTTCCTCTTTAATCTGGACCACCTTCACCTCCGATACATTGTGGAATATTTGCTCATTATCAGAACTCACTATAGAGGTGTTGGTCTCCTGCTTCACTAAAAGCAGCTTTTCGTGCTGTTTTTCATTAATAGATTGAGGTTCTGGCTCCTCTTTCATTTTATTGATCTGCTGTAGTTCTGGTTCCTCATGTTCCTCGTTTAAATCTACAGTGTTTGATATCTTTTGATCAAGAGTAGAGTTTCTTTCTTCATTTATGAGAAAGTGATTTGCAACCACCTTCCACGTAGTAACAGACATGATGCTGTAGAAGATCTGAAAGAACAGCACAACAGCATTAACAGTTTTGTAAAAAAAAAAAATAAATAAATAAATAAAAAAATAAATAAATTAATAGATACTGGGAAAAAACAAAATGTAGATAATATTTTAATTAATATTTTCTACTGTTTATAAATTGAGAAAATATGGAACAGTGGAGACCTGGCTACTAAAATAACTCCAAGAACTCATTAAAGATTCATCCAGGAGGACACAGGAGAAGCCAGGCTAAATTTAAAGCTCTGCAGGCTCATTTGCTAAAAGAACATTTTGCTAATAAAGTAAAAATACTTCAGATGTGTTGCAATACTGACTGCTACAGGAGATCCTTCCTGCCCACAGCATCACCATCAACAACACCTCTTTTGAGATACTTGGATGATAAGTTATGATATTTAATTTCCCTTAATGATAATGTATTCTTAAATTTAATTTAATTGAAACTACATGAAACCACGTAGACACCAAAACTGTCAGTACTTCAATGAAGATGTTTGTGACAAATAGAATAAATAAAAATGTATAAAGGTGTTAATCATTATGGAAACGTGCACAAGCTTTTATTTTTGCGAGGTTTTTTATGTGATGAATGTTTTGGTGTTCAGCTCAACTCAAAATCATTTTCAAAAAATAGATTTTCTTTTATGTTAAAAATGAAATTTCCAGCTTTGCAAATAATGTTTGAGTTCTTTATAAAGAAAATGAGAAACACTGTTTAAACATTTTTTTTTTAACAAACATTGGTTTTACAAAACCAATGTTAGATTTGTGAAACAGAATAACAGTAAGTGTTCATTTCTAATTATTAATTTGGTCATTTTTTTTCCACTCAGACCACAATTACATACGTTTGGGTTAATAAATACAACTATAATTCTGGAATCTTCTAGAAGATTCTGAAAGAGTACATCACATCATTGGCAGGAATTATTCAGCAGAACATCTGCCTTTGCAAAACAAAAACTAGATTTGGAAGCAGCCTAGTCAAAGCCCAGATTTAAATCTGATTGGGAAGCATGTTTTAATGCTCACAAACTATCCAATGTGGAAGAATAAAATAGTTTCGGCGCAGTTGGTAGAGCTGTTGCCTTGCAGCAAGAAGGTTCTGGGTTCTGCATGGAGTTTGCATGTTCTCCCTGTGCATGGTGGGTTCTCTCCAGGTACTCCGGTTTCCTCCCAGAGTCCAAAAACATGACTGTCAGGTTAATTGGTCTCTCTAAATTCTCCCTAGGTGTGTGTGTGTGTGTGTGTGTGTGTGTGTGTCTCTGTGTTCCCCTGCGACAGACTGGCGATCTGTCCGGGGTGTACCCCGCCTCTCGCCCAGAACATTAGCTGGAGAGGAACCAGCACCTCCTGACCCCATTAGGGACAAGAGTGTAGGAAATGGATGGATAAACAAATGTGGGCCTGAATGCCTCACGTGTGATGGACATGACTCATTTATCAATTATCAATAACATTATTTGTAGGTGTTTGGATTATACAAGTATGGTATTCTGTAATACTTTACCTTCAGATAACGTAAAATCAACATACTAAGCCAAAAACAAAACTATTGCCAATATTTAAACAAGGTAAATTAAATGTTTTATAAATTTACCTTGTATATCAAGGTTCCGTCGACCTAAACAGGACGGGTTGCCCTATCAGCCAACCAAATAATAATCCGCGGTATCAACTAGTTCCTTAAACGTATTCTCTGTATTCCAGTGTCAGTTCATTCAGAACCATAAAGTGTACATACCTGGAGGTTCCGAGATGAGTTGGGTTTTCCAGCTGGTATCCAGCAGTCTGAGCTGATGGTCGATCTCTTCCTCCTAAAAGTCGATGTTGTTGAATGTTTCTGCAGCAGCAGCTCTCCGATGAAGAACTGAAGACATTGTTACTGCAGACACTGAAACATTAAGCTCACACAGCAGAAACCTCTTTCTAGCCGACGGTAAACAGGAGGAACCCTGGTAGCTAATGTTACTAGCCTTCTGTTGTTTACTTCCGCTGAATGTCCCACGCGAAGATGTACACCTGAAACAAGAGCGCACCAAAAGTTCCGCCCCCAGCACGAAACTGAACCTGGCTTCCGATTTAATTTTTATTTTTTATTACAAAATGTTTAGTGGCTTAGATGTTCTAAGTTTCAAAATCTTAAATATTTAGTTTTATTGCTACACTTGTAGCAAACAGAGAAGCAATGCTTCTCTGTTTGTTTCCTGAAATGACTTTTTGTAGAGCGCCTTGTGAGATATTCCCTGTGAATTACCACTATACAAAATACTCTGAATTGAATTACTTGGTTTTGCTACTTTTTTACTACTTGTGGTCTGTTTTATGTAAACTTGTGCACACTCAGCACTTATCAAAGTAACTGGTACGGATTGTGAGATAGGGGTTATCTGTGTGTTAATTTTTAAACACAAGCTGGGGAAAAGACAAAAAAAAAACAACAAAATACCAATTAAAAGAATGAATGTAAATAGTTTAATCATCCAAACATAACATATTTTAATCATCTGAAGCAGGATACCTCTAATACTCAGGAAGAACAAATCAATAATAAGAACCCTTATTTTAACACTTCATGTTGTATCAACACATCTGGCTGTAAGCTTTGTTGAAATAACATTTTTAAAAGTTATTTTACATGACATGCAGGTTACAAAATAATCCCCAGATATAAAATACAGCAATCAGTAAGAAAATGATGGGGAAACCCAAGCAAAATAAAAACATGAATATGCCTGTTAAAAAGGTGTATTCTGATGAGATTTATACAAATTTCTATCATAACATCCATTGGAAGCCCATTTGGCCAATCAGACATCACCAGTAGAGGCAGTGGCATCCTGCCTGCTGGCTTGGTGATTCAGGGGCGTAACAGAGGAGGGTTGACTTCAACCCCCGTTCCTTTTTTCACAAACACAACGAGGGGAAGGGGCCTAAATCCTGCCATTTAGTCTTTTTCTGAAGATGGTGACAACCTTGCCTTCAATAAACAAACATCCAAAAAACTGCACAACTGTTGAAACACTGACATTCTGTACATTGAGGCTAAAACTCCATTTGTTTGTCTTTGATCAACACCAAATCTATTTGTGTTTTGTTTCAAATGTTAAACTCATGGAAAACCTGAAATTTTCCATGCATAAACAGTTATTACACTGCTTGTAAATGTATTAATATATTTGAGGATTATTATGTGTGATGATTTTGATGATGGGATTTGACAAAATGTAGTTTGCTGCATGTTTCTAAATTATTTAATGTGTTATGTTTTAATCATGCAAATCAATTTGAACTGCCTTGTTGCTGAAATGTGCTATACCAATAAACCTGACTAGTTTGTGAATCAGAGAGCAGCTCTACTGTCGCAGAACTTCCTGGTTGGCATTTTTACATTTGTGTTTAGTCAAACTAAATTTGACAGTGAAGGATTCACCACATGCTTCACAAGAATAAGGCTTCTCACCTGTATGAATCCTCATGTGCACCGTCAGATTATTCTGCTTGGTAAAACCTTTTCCACAGGTCTGACATGAGAATGGCTTCTCTCCCGTGTGAGTTCTAATATGACGAGCCAGATCGCTGCTCTGTCTGAAAGATTTGTCACACAAGTCACAAGAATATGGTTTCTCCCCTGTGTGGGTTCGGAGGTGGCGGGCCAGATCGCTGCTTTGAATAAAAGATTTATCACACAGGTCACATGGAAAAGGCTTCTCACCTGTGTGGGTCCTCATGTGATAACTCAGGGTAGTTTTCTGGATAAAACCTTTACCACAGACCAGACAGGTGAAGGGCTTCTCACCGGTGTGGGTTCTCATGTGGACTGTCAGGTCAGACTGAGCAGTGAAACCTTTTCCACAAGTCAGGCATGGGAAAGGCTTTTCAGGTGTGTGAGTTCTCATGTGCTTGATCAAATGACTGCTGTCAGTCAAAGATTTACCGCACACTTCACAGGAGTAGGGCTTCTCACCAGTGTGTGTTCTCAGGTGAATGGTGAGATGACTGTTGTCGTTAAAGGATTTACCACAAAACTGACAGGAATATGGTGTCTCACCTGTGTGAGTTCTGATGTGACGGGCCAAATCATTGCTCCTCCTGAAAGATTTATCACACAGCTCACAAGGGTATGGCTTCTCACCTGTGTGAGTTCTCATGTGGACGGTCAAGTTGTACTGCTTGTTAAAACCTCTTCCACAAGTCAGGCAGGAGAAAGGTTTCTCATCTGCTTGAGGTATCATGTGATTAGCCAACTCAGTATGCTGCATGAAAGAATTACCACAAAACTCAAAAACATTTGGCTGTTCTATGTCTTGATTACCGCAGGACTCCTCCTGCTCCTCTTTAATCTCTACAGGCTCTGGTTCCTCCTTCGTCTCCATCATCTGCTGCTGCTCTGGTCCGTCTTGAAATGCTTCCCTATAAGCAGGATTCTCCATGGAGGTGGAGGTTTCAGCCTCTTGCTTCACCAAAACCTGGCCTTCATCTTGAAAGATGCACAACTCAATCTGTTCTTCTTTAATCACTCGAGGTTCTGGGTCTTCTGTCTCAGTCGTCTGGGGTTCCGGTTCATCTTTTATTTCCACACCGTTTGGTAAATCATGGTCAAGAGGAGAGCTTGACCTTTGTTTGCTAATGAGAATGTGATCAGCATCAATCTCCCAAGTAATAACCGACATGATGCTGTGGAAGACCTGAGGAAGTCAAAAACAGGAGATTAGTAACTATTTAATAAACAACATTTATGTCTTTTTTTTTTTTTTTTACAAAAGAGGAAGACAATGTTGGATGAAAAAGAACTAATCCAACCAGCACTTCCTAATAGTGCACTAAGCTGCAGAAACAACAAAACAAAATGGCAGGATGAGAAAAACGCAAGAGATATGATCAAATAAACTCTACAATTCTGTAACATAACTTAATACACAATTAAGCTTTTCCAATTGTGAAATTGTAATTCACAATTATGCTTTCATTTTGGATTATGTTCCTAAATTTGTTGAACTAAAATGTGACGTGTGAAAAATATTTCATAATTTAACTGTAGAGGTAGACCTAGGACATAATCCTACCAACTCACACACCCCACACTTTAAAAACTTTGCAGTGCAACTGCAAGAGTGTTTGGACTCTATTTTTTGTCATGATTAACTTTAGAAAATGTTATTAACAAGCTGATTCCGCACTGACATCTTAGTTATGAAAACCATTTGTGAAAAATAGCTGATTAATTTTGTATCCTGAGGACAGCATGCCACTCCCAAAATGGCGGACCTAAAGACGTTACGTTCTGGCGGGGCAAAGAAGCCTCCAGATGTGGAGTTTTGAGCTTCATCTGAAGTCGATCTCCAGTCACAACAATATACGAGTTTATTTGTAATAGCAGTAGATCTCAATTAAAAAAAAGCTAAAAATTAATTGGAAACGTTTAGTTCGGCTGCTTCTGTATTAAAAGTTGTTGAACTGCCTGTTTTCTCCCCGCTTACTCTCGTATGTAAAATATAAAAGGGTGATTAACAACAACTTGATTAATTAACTGACTCATCTTTCTACCTCAGCTAGATTTAGATCATATTCTTTCCATTCCCGTTAGTTCATTCAGAACCGTGCAGTTAACATACCTGCAGGTTGAGATAATTTTGGTTTTCCAGCTGGTATCAGCAACACGGCTGACGTTGAAATCAAGATGTAATTACCTCAGATACTGAAATATTCAGTTCACACAGCAGAAACCGTCTCACAAACGACGATAAACTGAAGGAAGCCTGAAAGCTAACGCTGCTAGCGCCCTGTTGTTTACTTCCGCCGGATGTCTCACACGAAGATTTACACCAGAAACAGGGTTTGTGCTTAAGGTTCCGTCTTCAAACGTAAACGTTTGTTTTTCTACTGAAGGTTTTCATTTAATTTTGCCTGGGTTTTTTCTGCTTATTTTGATTTCCAATACAGAGGACACTTGGCTCAGTCCTGAAACACTTCAGTCATACTGCTTATGTCAAGGAGACTTTTGATTTTAAAACATTTAAAGTGTACCTTCTTTATTTGGTTAGAAAGAATAAACTTAAAATAAGCTTTCTCAAGTCAACAAGTACAAAAATTATTTAAATTCAGATTAAATAATTTTTTTTACAGTTAATATTAATTGAAGGCAACTCAACCAATTGTCTTTAGCCTTGATTTAAAGGAACTCCTTGTTTCACCTGTTTTGAAGGGTTTTAAAAATGTATTTCAAACAGAAGCATAAAAACTGAATGTTGCTTCTCTCCATGTTTTGCTCGATTCTGGGGATGCAGAGTGGACCAGAACCAGAAAACCCGTGTGTTCTAGAGTGTTGATGGAACAGAGAAGAATCAACAGAATAACGGTTTGGATTCATTAATGCTCTTCAAACACGAACAAGATGCATCATGTGCAAATAGCTTACAAACGTTAGAATAATTTTAGTATCATGTTATAATACTCAATATATCTTATAAAAGATAAGGAACATGGACAAAAATACTTTCCTCCTTCAATTTTTCAGCATTAAATGCCACATAAACCTTTTAAAGTATAATTAACAGGAATACAAACTGTTGGAAATCCTAAAGCAACTTGTGCAAAACGAAAGGAACCGAGGCAAACCAAAACAAAGTTACTTTTTTATGTAGACATACTTAGACGTTTGGCCATTTTAGCATCATTTAGAAAAGTTCTTTTGTAAAGAACTTAGTTTTTTCACACATCAAAAACGGCAATAAGCTGCTTTGTTTGACTCCAACTGGAGCCTAATTGCAGTGCAAAAACAGACTACATACAAAGTGTAGCCCTCACCCAGCAAAGACAGCGGCAAGAGGTTCAAAACAGATGAGTAATTCAAGCCCTGACTCGCGCTGGACCCGCTCTTTCTGGTATGCATAAAAAAGTTCCAGGTGTTAGCATTTGTATTGTCAATGAGTGTTTGTATCACAGACGCGCTGAAAAACAAATGAAACAGAGACAGTGGGGTCCAGGATGTTTCCTGGTTTAAGGTGGGGCCTGGTTTTCTTGTTGGTGTGAAACTGAAGTGGTGTTGATGATCCTCCTCATCTTTGCCATGCCAAACTGTTGCACCCTCACCAGCAGCCTTTTTGGATTTTCTTCTTCTCTCCTGTTGGGGTTCCTTATTAGAGCTCAATTAAATATGAATGCTTGTTAAAGAACCAAGACTACTTTCAAACATAAGTAATTTTCCAAAAGTAAATAGATTACGATTACGTACCCCTCAGGATCGTGTGAGGCAGAGATCAAGACTCTTCTCGGTGGCTCGTAGTCTCTGTCATCACCTTTGTCGTCATTAAGCATAAAAGAATAATATTTATTGTCAAAATAACATTAAATCATGCCATTATTCCCCAAATGAGGAGGAGTATGGCCTGTATGTCTGTTATTTTATTTGACTCGGAACAAGACTTAAAACAATGTTAAGGGTCCCACTCAGTGCTCAGTCGTACTGTGTGCACTCCATGAGCCGCTGTCCACGGACGACAGACTTCATATTCAAGCGTACTGATTGCCTAAAATTCTCTAAAATAAATAAATAAATAAATTTATTGAGAGAAACCATGAAGCGCCGTGTGAAAAACGCTCATCTTACCTCTCAGGTTAAAGCCCTTCAAACTCCAAATCTTCACTATGAGCTGGAAAAACGAGTTCATCTTCAGACGAGGAATCCTGGACACACACTTCTGCCCCAGAGTCTTCACGGATCATCTGAAATGCTTCCTCCACACTATTAAACTTTTTGTTGGATTCAGTTGAGATCAAAAACAAACAGCCTAAGAGGTGAAACAAACAGAGCACAAGTGTGA